>NW_006800591.1:16013-17432 GCF_000485575.1 Poecilia formosa | reverse complement strand
GGTATAAGTCCTGCACTGGGGAATGTAAATTTATCATAAGCTACGTTGTAGGAACATTTGACCTGATTATTAATTTCATCCTTCCAGTAACAACCATCATAGTTCTGTATATGAGAGTATTTGTGGTGGCTGTGTCTCAGGCTCGTGCCATGCGCTCTCACATTACAGTCGTCACGTTTCATTCAGTGACATCAGGAACAAAGAAATCAGAGTTAAAAGCAGCCAGGACTCTTGGGGTTCTAGTTGTTGTATATCTAATGTGTTACTGTCCATATTACTGTTACTCTTTAGTTGATGTTAATCTAACCAGTACCTCGTATGCGTCGTTCTTTTTCTACCTGTTTTATTCCAACTCCTGTTTAAACCCTCTGATCTACGCCCTGTTCTACCCCTGGTTCAGAAAAGCTGTTAAAATCATTGTTACTCTACAGATCCTGCAGCCTGGCTCACGTGAGGCCAAGCTGCTGTGAACACACTGCTGACTGACAGACAACAGAGGTTCATTACTAATAATATCTTTTGAGTTAGTCGTCTGAAAAGCATAAATTCACTGTTTTTTTTTTTTTTTTTTTTTTTTTTTTTTGTAAACTAATAAATACAATGTTTGCTGGTTGAGGGGAGTTGGGGACAAAGGAAATTAGTTGCGCATAAAATACCACCGTCTTTTCTCTGCTTTAAGATGTTAAATGTTTGAATATTCAAAGTTCCTTCAACTTTTGCACATTAACACCATAACCTTCTATTTGCTATGTTGTATCTGTAGCATAAACCCATTTAACATGTCAAGTCTCACTTTATGCCACATCTGATCCTCCATAGCTATTTCTGTGGCCCTCAAGACTCTCAAGGGCCACAGAAATAAAACTTTAGCAGTTACATAAATATGATTTTATCAATCAAGTCAAATTTGTTTTTATTTGCACAGTGCCAACATTACATCAATGTGAGATGTTACATACTTAGTTTTAGTACTCAAGCTATAATATCTTAAGAGTTTAACAGGTATTTTCATTAATAAGTTTTTTCACAAATGGCCCTTTTATGATCTTGATTTTCATTTTGACATTAAACAGACTTTATACAGTGGATAATGTCTGGCTCTGTTCAGAACAGTGCTGAAGGAGGAAGGCCTAGTTAAAGTCTGTGGAGAAGGAGCTTTGGAAGGAGCTGCCTCTGGTTTGAGGTCAATGTGACGTTACAGTGGTTCCATCATCACCTTTTTCTACAGCATTTAACTGATATAGGCTTTAAAAACATTATTTTTCTACTGATGGGTTTGTTTCTTTTATCAGACTCGTTTGACAGTATTTCAAAGTTGTGAGCCGGAGATAGAAAGGGGCCAACTGTGTTAATGCTGCATTTTATCACTGTAATTGTTGAAGAAAATGTAGTTTTTACCATATTTTTTCAGATTACTCA
>NW_006800591.1:8775-12784 GCF_000485575.1 Poecilia formosa | reverse complement strand
CTTCTTCCTGCAGCTTTTTCTATGCAAACAATGAGCTGATTCAGCCTGGCAGGTATAAGTCCTGCACTGGGGAATGTAAATTTATCATAAGCTACATTCTAGGAACATTTGATCTAATTATTAATTTCATACTTCCAGTAACAACCATCATAGTTTTGTATATGAGAGTATTTGTGGTGGCTGTGTCTCAGGCTCGTGCCATGCGCTCTCACATTACAGTCGTCAAGTTTCATTCAGTGACATCAGGAACAAAAAAATCAGACTTAAAAGCAGCCAGGACTCTTGGGGTTCTAGTTGTTGTATATCTAATGTGTTACTGTCCATATTACTGTTACTCTTTAGTTGGGATTAGTTTAACCAATAACTTTTATTTGTTTTCTTTGTTTTTCCTCGGTTATGTTAACTCCTGTTTAAACCCTCTGATCTACGCCCTGTTCTACCCCTGGTTCAGAAAAGCTGTTAAAGTCATTGTTACTCTACAGATACTGCAGCCTGGCTCACGTGAGGCCAAGCTGCTGTGAAAACACTGCTGACTGACTGACATCGGAGAGATTCATTATTTTGATCTTTTGAATTAGTTGTCTGAAAAACATAAATTCACTGATTTTTTTTTTTTTTTTATAAATTAATACATAAAATGTTTTCTGGTTCAGGGGAGTTGGGGACAAAAGAAATTAGTTGCGCATAAAATACTTTTCTCTGCTTTAAGATCTTATCGCTTTTGAATATTCAAACAAAGTTCTTTTAACTGTTGCACATTAATCTTCTATTTGCTATGTTGTATCTGTAACATAAACCCATTTAACATGTCAAGTCTCACTTTTTTAAGATTTTTTATGTTCTAGTGGCCTTTATTTCATAGTTAATTGACAGGAAAGTGTGTAATGAGAGATGGGGAAGACATGCAGCAAAGGTCGCCAAGGTAGGGAATCAAACCTGCGACAGCTGCGTCAAGAACTAAGGCCTCCATATGCGGGTTGTGCTTAAACCCTGTGCCACCACAGCAGACCAGAAGTCTCACTTTATGCCACATCTGATTCTCCATAGCTATTCCTGTGGCCCTTGACACTGAAGAGCCACAGCCTTTATCACTTTATTCTACAGCATTTAACTGATATAGGCTTTAAAAAGTTATTTTTCTACTGATGGGTTTGTTTCTTTTATCACTATAAAATAAGTACATTTAGGAGAAGCTAAGAGACAAAGGAAAATTTGACAGTATTTCAAAGTTGTGAGCCGGAGATAGAAAGGGGCCAACTGTGTCAGGCCTACACTGATGTTATTGCTGTATTTTATCACTCTGTAATTGTTGGAGAAAATGTAGTTTTTGCCGTATTTTTTCAGATTACTCACAATTAAGAAAATAAAGCCACAATATAATATATTCCCAATGCAATGTTTCTAGTCCCACTGATTTCTTTCACTGCTCATGTTTAACTTAAATAAAGCTGAACAAGACTTTAACAGCTGCTTCCAATCTAACACAGATAAAAGTTTTAACATAATCACAAGGAATGAGGGAAACAAGAAGGATAGGAGCCTTTATATCAATAGTCATATATTGGATTTTCTTGACACTTCACACAATGAAACATGAATTATGCTGTGTTTTACTCCTGGTTCAGAGCATCACCTGAATCTACTTTTTTATTACTGATTTTAAGTTGTTCTATGGGAGATGACTTAAATTTATTGATTGATGCCGAGTCCTTTGTCTTTGAGAGTTTCATTAAATCTTGTTAAAACCAGGAGAGCGCTGTCATATCAGCCATGTTTCTCAGAGTTGTGGCTTATTGCTGGCAGGCACAACATTTCTACAGTGTTTTGAAACCACAAATCCTTTCCCACTTTTCAACATGACTTTCTAATGCAATGACAGGAGAAGGCCGGTACTCTGCTACCCCAATGACACAGTGTCTGATGTAAGAGAGAAAATACTGTCTAACCGCTGATCAGCCTGATGCTGAACTCTAATTGTACATGTGGGAGCTAATGATCTGGCCAAGCAAAAATCTGAAATTCTGAAAAATGACTTTACTCGTCTTCTGAGCACAAATGGGAAACTGAAAATGAAGAAGTTTATCGGTGGACCAATACCAACAGCTTGATGTGGAAATGAAAGATACAGCAGACTGCTCATGGTCAACGAATAGCTTATAAAAACATGCCCTGCCAACTCAGTGACCTTCACTGTCAACCACAGGATCTTCTGAGAGCGTTAGCATCTCTTTGGACAAGGCAGACGCTAGCTTAATAAATATGAGGCAAAGCTATTCACTGCAAACTATTTTCATTTTAGCAACAAGAACAGGAATGAGCTCACTGCTTCAGAAGAACAGGCTCAAGAACGCCTGACTAGGATGCAACCCACTGCATCCTATTCCAAAACAATAGTGTTTGGGTATACTTTTCTCCATCTCCATTTCATCTTATAAAACATGAAATGGCTCGAATGTGGAGCACTGGGCCAGCTCTACACCCCCAGCATGGTCCTGCAGACTAAATGAGACTTTGCCCAAGTAATCTACATGTGCTTTGTGTACCTGTGGGGGGGAGGGGAGTATGAAATATCATGTCTTTTAAAACAGGCTGTCAGGTCACTGTATGACCGATGTCAGAGCTTGGTGCGCATTGCCTCCAGTAAGTCTGGTGATATTTAACACTGGCTACATGCAGAAGTATAGGTGATTCTTCTTATGGTCATATTCTGTGATGTTGGATTGGTATACAATGGGCCCTTTTTTCCACTTGAACACCTTGTCCCCCTAAATGTCTGCACACACCACTATAGGTGGCTGCCCGATTTTGTGGTCTACCTATTTGGATTATCTGAAAAGACTTGCTAACTGTTCTGACTGCATCGTAATGTTTTGCTTGGGTTTATTGATACGGATCATTAAGTTGTATAACAAAGTCTTACTGACACCTAGTGGGGGGCGGGGGAATAACACTAACATAAAGTCATGGGTGGGGCAGTCCGAATAGTAATATTTACAGGAAATTACAAATATGGGAGCACGGCGAGACGCGGGGTAAAAAATAAAACGGTAGTTTCCTGGCTGAAACGGGAGACTTGACGAGTGTGACCCAGTCCCAGTAGACACTGTTCGGCGACTTTAATTTTATCAGTAGAGCAGAACTGCTCTGGCTGTAGGTATAGTGTCACTGGTTGTCCTTCTGTTTTATGGACATAATTGGATATAATTCATCTGCAAGTTCATTTTATTAATTATTATTTCAATATTGAACAACATTTTGTCAGCAAGCTTCCTTCTACGTGCTGCAGGCAGCTAATCTGCAATTAGCCACATTATTAGCTGATGAGTCCAAATTGGGAGCTATAGCCGAGATGAGTTGCCTTCTGTATATTATCTGTAATTGTTATATACTTCACTTTGTGTTTTGTTACAGCTTCAAAAAGAACTTAATGAAAAGGATTTGCAAATAAAACCAAAACCCCATCAAAGTCTGGATTATTTTTCAACTCGGGTGTTAGCTAGCTGTAGCTTTGTAAAGCTACGCACTGTGAGGGCAGCATTTTAATGCATCTCTGCAAGGTGTCTCCAGTTTCCTCATCCAGGATAGTTAGGAGGAGAAAAGCAACACAGTGGTTAAAATATTTAATTTCTTTCAATATTTAGTTAAGTTTTACAGGATTGTTTTACTTAAGCCAGATGCCAGATTCCTTATTGCTTTGCTACATTAACTGATGTGCACAAGAAAAAACCATGGCTTCAATGAGACTTAAAGACTAAAACAGCTTTCTTGTGTGGTTTAATTTAACTAGTGAAAAATTTATGATTTTTTTTTCTGAAAGTCGTCAAGAAAGAGCCCAGAGAGAATAGCAGAAACAAAACAAAGAGTTCATGGATGTAAAAAAAAAATGTCATCAGAGAAAAAGGCAGAAGAAGCAAAAACTCCCCAGAGACTAAAGCACCAGAGAGGAGGGAGGACAGAAACAAACATCTGCTGCAGGACAGGATCAGAGCAGAGAGCTGCAGCCGTCTGA
>NW_006800591.1:5359-8765 GCF_000485575.1 Poecilia formosa | reverse complement strand
GTTCTAGTTGTTGTATATCTAATGTGTTACTGTCCATATTACTGTTACTCTTTAGTTGATATTAATCTAACCAGTACCTCATATGCGTCGATTTTGTGCTTCCTCTTCTATTCCAACTCCTGTCTGAACCCTCTGATCTGCGCCCTGTTCTACCCCTGGTTCAGAAAAGCTGTTAAAGTCATTGTTACTCTACAGATACTGCAGCCTGGCTCACGTGAGGCCAAGCTGCTGTGAACACACTGCTGACTGACTGACATCCCAGCAGCTCTAATTGATGTTTCTCATTATTAGTCTGGATTTCATGAATAAACTGTCTTTTGTATGTGTCTCAGTTAAGGCAAGGTGGGAACAAAACAATTTAGTTAAATGTATAAAATACTTTCAGCTTTAAAGTTTGTTTTAGATAATGTGAAAAAAATGTTCAAAGCCATTCCCTAAAGTTTCCCACAGTACTGTCACACATCTGATTGTGGTTTTGATATTCAGTGTCTGGTAGTTAGAGGGAATTACCTTTGCTGGCTTTGCAGGGTTGATGTGCACTGATATTGTTCTCAGGGTCCTGCCTTTACCTGAGATGTAGTTAAATGTCGAAAATGCATCCAAACTTTGAAATGACTGAACATCCTTTTTTTTGCCAATATTTCTTAAAAAAAAACTTTAAATTAAATTTGGTTTTATTATCTTCAGAGAGAGGTATTGATATATAGGGTGATGGTGATGACCAGAGGTGCCTGCATGATGTTATCGGAGAGTACGCACCAAACCATCACTGCACCTGAGCCATACGAACACAACCACATCCTCAACATGCATCATGCATGTGGTGCACAAAACCAACACACAACTGACCCCCACAAATAAGGCCATGTAGTCACGATATGTATGACACAAAGAGAGTGTGGCCTGGAGTTCTGTACTCTGTTGAGTGAAGTATGTCATAGTATGTTGGGCCTTCGCTCTTGTAAAAATAAAAAAAGAGAGAGAGAGGTACTGTTACATTTCTCTTTTTTTTTCAGGTGTTCTATTTTTGGCATTTAAGGCAAACCACATAGAGAATCTGGCTGACTTTATGTGTCAAAGCAGTTCTGCTCTTCAGAAAAAACGTCTCAAAATGGAGTCCTACTTGGACAATTGACTTCTTTAAGTCAGGACTACATCCAGTATCAAAGTAAGCAGACACGGGGCGTCGTGTGGTGCTCTGTATACGGTGGCTACAGACATTGACACATCCGTCCTGACTTCAAGGAACGTCCTCAGTTTGTTCATTGCATGTCTTTCCCACTTTCTCTCTTCCTGTTAGCTTACTTTCAATTACAGGCCAGTAGTGCCAAAAAAATCTTTCAAAAAGAAAAATAAAAGTAGACAGACCTAGTTGCAGAAATACTAACCTGTGTTTGTTTGACCTTTTGGATTGTTTGTGTGTTGCTGCATGGGTGTGTGTGGGTGTATGTTGGCGAGCTTGCCATTGCGGTGAGAATGGTTCTGGGCCTGCAGCACTGAAGAATAGCAAAAGACAGGAGGTCTGTCTGCAGCAGCACCTGACAGGCAGACAGACGGACAGACACAGGACCTAGCCTGCAGACAGTCCTCGACACGGCCGTAGCAGGTTCGATTCCAGTCTGGTGACTGTCTTTCCAAATTTATTTAATGAATTTAGTTGGATAAACTATTTTCTTTTTTCAGCGTACGATATCTTTGAAAAGCTAAAATAACATGTAAAAACATACACTTAAAATGATTTAAATTCAAGTTGTATTTGAAGTACGATGTGAGTGACAATGTCATTTTGGATCATTTGAGTTTTTTAGTTTGAAACAACTTAAAAGTTTGAGTTGACTTTCTGTAGAATTTAGTCAAAGGCATTTGAATTATTTATTAGACAAAAATAAATGATTTAAGTAAGACTGACTTCAATTTGTCATGCTGAACACATTTAATGAAATACGTTAGTAAATTGAGTTGGTCAATTTAACTCAACATTGAACTCAATTGTTTCAAGTTAAAATGAAAAGTTCCTTTAAGCTACTTTAAGTTAGTTAGATTTGTAACGCCTAAGTTAATTGAACACAAAAAAGTAAGCTGTCTTCACTAAACCTAAATAATTAAGTGAGATTAATGTAAATAACTCCATAAAATGAAATACTGCCAGAAACTCTTTTTAACAAAGTTAAGAACGGTGGTAAACAGCATAATGGAAAGGCGTTGCTGTGATGGAGCTTCTTAAAGAGACAGAGATCAATCTCAAGCCTCCAAACTGTGACATAAATTTCTCTTCACTTAAGTTTGATATTTTCAGCATTTTGAAACAACACAGGGTACGATGGTGAGTTTAACAGCTTAAACAACAATCTGTGAATGACTTTCTGATGGCAATCACAGAAAACAGGAGATGTGTGAAAATAATGAATGTTTGATTAACTTTTGTCAGGATTTTTTCTTTTTCTTATGGGGGAAACAAAAAAGGCAAACCAATCATATACATGAAATGCATCTGCAAAGTGGAGGAGGAGAAAGTAGAAACTCCCCAGAGACTAAAGCACCAGAGAGGAGGGAGGACAGAAACAAACATCTGCTGCAGGACAGGATCAGAGCAGAGAGCTGCAGCCGTCTGAGGATGGAGATCCCAGACAGAACTGATCTCTGTTTCCCACATCTCCTCAACAGCTCCTGCAGGAAGCCCACACTCCACTGGGCTGAAGCCGTTCTGCTGAACTCTGTGCTGCTCTTCATCTCACTGATCACTGTAGTGCTCAACCTCCTCATCATCATCTCAGTCTCACACTTCAGGCAAACATCAACCTACAGTTTAAATTTTAGAAATGCTAAGCCATATTTATATGATAATTGAATGTATAATTACTATTTTGTCTCCCTCCAGGCAGCTCCACACTCCTACAAACATCCTCCTCCTCTCTCTGGGTTTTTCAGACTTTTTTGTTGGTCTCGTGCTGATGCCTTTTGAAATCTACAGATTTACATTCTGCTGGTTTCTTGGAGATGCCATGTGTGTTTTGTTTTGTCTTTTGATTTCTAACCTCATCACTGCTTCAATTTGGAACATTGTTTTGATATCAGTTGACCGCTATATTGCTATATGCTACCCTCTGGATTACTCCAGAAAAATGTCTTTGACGAGAGTCAGATACTGTGTTTGTCTGTGTTGGTTCTGTGCTTCTTCCTGCAGCTTTTTCTATTCAAAGGATGAACTGATTCAGCCTGGCAGGTATAAGTCCTGCACTGGGGAATGTAAATTTATCATAAGCTACGTTGTAGGAACATTTGACCTGATTATTAATTTCATACTTCCAGTAACGACCATCATAGTTCTGTACATGAGAGTATTTGTGGTGGCTGTGTCTCAGGCTCGTGCCATGCGCTCTCACATTACAGTCGTCACGCGTCACCA
>NW_006800591.1:0-5257 GCF_000485575.1 Poecilia formosa | reverse complement strand
GTGTTACTGTCCATATTACTGTTACTCTTTAGTTGATATTAATCTAACCAGTACCTCATATGCGTCGTTCTTTTTCTGCCTCTTTTATGTTAACTCCTGTCTGAACCCTCTGATCTACGCCCTGTTCTACCCCTGGTTCAGAAAAGCTGTTAAAGTCATTGTTACTCTACAGATACTGCAGCCTGGCTCACGTGAGGCCAAGCTGCTGTGAACACACTGCTGACTGACTGACATCTGAACAAGAAAGATTCATTATTGAATGTTTATTATTAGTCGTCTGCAAAGTTAACCCTTTTATTGTCTTGCGGGTCAAAACTGACCCGTTTACCTGTAGAAAAAAATACCCTAAACAATCTTTTTCCAGCTTGAAATTTAATAATTTTTCCTAATTTGACCCCATCATTAGAAAAAGTTGTACTTTGTTTTTGTTTATATTTCCTTGAGGGCTGTGCACCTCTAGGGTACAAAGATTGATTGTCTTATGGGTCATTTTTGACCCGTGCATTATAAAAGCATTTAAGCACCAGAAAAAAACATTTCAAAGGCCATACACAAAGTCTCTCTAAGACATACACACACCACACATATCAAAGAAACTGGATTGATGTTTGAATTGAACTGACCTGCACCTGGCCTCTCAATCTGCAGCTAACCTCCCACATCACACAAGTTCCCAAACACAACAGAAAATAATCTCAGACATAATAAAAACAAATTGGACATAGAGGATATGAAGATATGCTGAATCTGAGTGCCACTAGTTGGCTCCTTGCTGAAGCCATGAGTAGACGTTTCACTGTTCAACAGGACCTACGTTTGCACATACTGCCCTACATGGGATCTCCAGCATAAGGTGTTGAACAAATTCTTGTGCTGACGATGTTAAACGTAGGAGCGTCTTCATACGGTGACGAACATCTTCAAGTTATAAGTTCAATACCTTATGTTGAGCAGAAGATGTTCTTCAGCTTGTGTAGAACATCTCATATAATTATGAGACACAACACAACAGCTGGTGTTAAGTTGTTCACAAAATGAAGCTACATTTTGTTTTGTTGTGTTATGAGAGGTATTTTTATAATTCACTTCCTAAAAAACATATAAAGGAATGAACCGTTGACTAAAAAGTTCACAGTTTTTGACTTTTTGTTCCCTTTCAGTATATCCAATTCAGAAGTAGTGACTTCACATTTATATAATTGCAATAGTAAGCATTTACTATGTAAAAGAAAACTGCTACAACACATGGTTTGTGTTAAAAGGAAAATAAGATCGTCTTTTTGTATTGTATAATAAAAATACACGATAAAAAGATTAATTAAATTGAGTTGAACTGATAAATAACAGACTGTTTCATCATGCCAAATAGATGTTGGATTTAAAATTCAATTAATTTGCTTTATTGTGGGGCTTTTGTTAGGGCGGGTCATTTTTAGCACATAGGACAAGGGGAGTAAACAGAATATTAGAATGGCACCAGAGTTAAATGAACTGCTTTGTATTTATAAATGAATAAACAAAAAGGTAGATGTTGCTTAGGGGAGTTGAGAACAAAAATAAATTAACTCTGTATGAAATACTATCTTTGATCTTTCATCTGCTTTAATATTATTTTAAATATTCAAAAAATTTATTTTTAAACTGTTCACAGCTCTATCATACATCTGATTGTACATTTATTATTTTGTATCTGCGTTTTGACTTTGAGGTAGATATTAACTTTTAAAGTCATCTTAAGCTACATCATTTAACTGACACACATTAAAACATCAAGGTTTTGTTAAGTGAATGTTAATGAGAAACTTCAATTTGTTGTTTTTCATCAGAGTCACATATTTTTATTAAATTAATTCACAAAGTCTATAAGGGGGAACAAACTGCAGGCGACTTCTGTGACATTATTTTAAAGTTGTGAGCAGTAGTTTTGTGTCTACTGATAGTTTTGGGTGGATGCTCTTATTACTCTATGGCTTACTTCATGAACCACTGATGTATGTGCAAAGTTTGGTGACTTTTAGAATATATTTAGGGCTTTGAATAGACTTTTTTTTTCTTTTTTGTTGAAATTAACACCATTCCTGCACACCTTCTTCATCACTGTAACGAACTCTGAGATCATTAAGTTGTTTCTCTAACACAACTTTTATGATTGTCAGTCAATGCGTGGCTTGGAGCTAATTTTTCTGAAATGATTCTAGGCACCCAACTCTATGCAAAATTCACAAAGGAGCTCTTTGCAGGTTTCTGCTTTCAGAAAGGCTCTGTAACTTTGTGTGAAATATAATCTTTTTTTTTTTTAATAAATGCAAACATTTTAGTTTTAGCTCTTGTTTTAGTAGCTTATGTCTGTATATGCCAGTGTTGTAGTCAAGACCACCTAACCCGAGACCAAGATAAAACCAAGACCAGAGTGTATCAAGACCGAGACAAGACCAAGACTTTTAGGGTCCGAGACCAAGTCAAGACCAAGACCGAGGGAAGTCGAGACCGAGTCAAGACCAAGACCAGCGCCCCACACTAAATGATACAATAAAATGGGAAATATGATCAAAATTATTTCTCAAACTGATCTGAAAGATCCATAGTCCCATAGAAACACCTAGATATTAAATACTTAATGAATTTAACCAATATTAGAAGCATAACAAACTTTTTGTTCTGCTTTGCTTCCATCTCTGTGCTATGATCCGTGGTGGTCTGGTGCCATGCCTAAAAAGATAACGCCCTGATGTTTGTCCATGTTGCTCATGTCAGAAACCACCACTCTCTGTACCATTTAACATAGCAATTGAGGCAATACCCTTATGGCAAATAACGCTCAACTATGAACACTGACCAAGGAGCAACAAGCAAGAAGTAACCAAACCACAAGACGCTCACCGTGACTGTTTACACCCTCTCTCCCGCTACATGAAGCCAGATAGTCTGACACCATGGCACACAATGCAGCTGCCACTTTGAACAAAAACAATCAAAGAGCAATGTGCATGCTCTGCATGCTCTTTCGTTCTTGTGTTTTATTTATTTGTTAATTAAAAAAATATCAGTGTACATAATTAAATAAAATAATGATAGGTACTGCAGTGTATGCAGAGCATTACGTTTAGTAATATTTTCACACTTGCGGTCTCGACTGGTCTTGAAATAAAATGCAGAGTCCTTAGCGCCCGAGACCGAGACCATCAAAAAATGGTTGAGACCAAGTGCAATAAAAAAAGTGAATTTCAGAACATGCCTGTGTGTGTTATTTCAAACCGAAGCTATCCTTGGATGTTTTTTTTTATCATCTTATGAATGTGGTTTGTCTAAATATCTGCAGTGAAATGTCTCTATTATAAAACTACCTTCACCTTGTAAATTCCAGACATAAAATAAAGTGACGTGTGTCTTAATTAGCCACTGAACCAACAGCTTACAAACATGTCACTGATTTATCTAAAATTTATGAAGCAGTCATGTATATAATTTACACCAAATCTGCTGTCAACCACAGTTAGTCTAAGACAAAACTGGAACCTGGTGAAAAAACAAGCTTCCAAATAGAATATCATAAACACAACAATCACTATAAAGACACCTTCTTACATTTGCTTTTCATACTTAATAAAAATTAAATTTTTATTAATTGAATGTAAAACTTGCTACAGTTTTTCTGACAATTCTTCTCAAGTAATAAATTAGGACATGGGGTTATAGAGGTCAAGGTAATATTACACATTCTAGAAATTATTAAGACAGAAAAAATTCTTGAACTTTAAAAACCTTTTGACTCGTTAAATCCTCTCTATGCCCGGATTCAGAAAATGATGCGTGCAAGGACTGAGATCACGCAGAGATAACAGCATCACAAAAATCAGCATTTATTCAAGACAGATGCATACCATCACCAGAAAAGCGCATCACAAAACATCAGAAACCTCAGAGCACAAACAACACATGAATTTACCTGAGAGAGAAAAAGACAAAAGATGGAAACGACAAACAAAAAGCAAAGACGTCTTTGGAGAAGTTGCAAAGAGCAAAATCTGATTTGTTACTCTGTGTGGAAAGTTTTATCTTCTTTTCTTTAATTCATTCAAATTATGTGTATCTTTGCTCATCCAGTCAGGATCTCTGACCCTTTCTCTAAAGCCAGGAACTCCTGCTGTGTTTACGACTCTCCAGATGGGTGTGAAAGTTGGAACTTCTACATGTTTTGTTTCCCACACAGACAAAAGGCAGTTCAAACGATCCTAGCAAACCATCTGCTGTAACTACAGGTAACACAAAGGTCAACAAGCCAGAATACATTACTGATTTTAAAACTATAATTAGGCTATTTGAATCAAGACATATTAAGTTTTAAAACTAGCTTATTTTAAACTTATTTTCTTAACAAAATGCATGCAAACACAGCATAAAAGAACAAAATAACCACAATCTAAATTTCAATAAAAGGATCCTAGCAGTGTATAAACTGGTAACTTATTTACATATTGTAAATAAATCATTTCATAAGTAAATCACTGATTTACTTATGAAATGATTAACAAATATGTGGGGATTTATTGACCACAGCTTTTTTAAATAATACTATCATTTTATTGACACTTATCAATAAACTCATACAGGTAACACAAAGGTCAACAAGCCTCATGAAATGATTAACAAATATTGTGGGGATTTATTGACCACAGCTTTTTTAAATAATACTATCATTTTATTGACACTTATCATGTATCATGAAAGAGTACCGTCTTTGTGCTGTCAAGAAAACAATCTTCTGAATACTATTAATCAATCATTAATCTTTGTCTAGATTAATATCAAGTTGTCAAAACAAAGACATTTTCAAAAATGTCAACTTTGTATTAAAAATGTCATGATTTACCGAATGACGCTTTATGACAACATTCATAAATATTCATGAAGGCTTATTCATGTTCATGACAGGTGTTTATGACGGTGTCATGTCAGTCTTATTCACCCGCCTTCAAATAGAGTGTTATCGGTTGGGTTTATGTAGCATTTGATTTTTAACAAAATATTTATAGCTGTACTTCATAAAAATAATCTTTGACTTTCGGCATTTATTTTGAAGTATGTTGGTCTTGTTTACAACTATGATTTTCATGTTCAAAATCATTTTTTAATGTTCCATCTTATAGTATAATAACTGAACAAAATTGTTTATTTGACTTCAAATATTAGAGTCAAGACTGCTTTACATTTAATTTATATGTTTAAAATTTGTATAGTAAATTGCAATAAATTAGTT
>NW_006800590.1:175194-179840 GCF_000485575.1 Poecilia formosa | reverse complement strand
GTGGTGGATAAACAACAGAGGAAATTTGTTGTGGTGGATGTAGCAATACCAAGTGATTACAGCATCAGGAATCAGAGAGGAACTGGAGAAGGCCTGGAAGGTGAAGACCACAGTGGTGCCTGTGGTCATCGGGGCCCTCGGGGCAGTCACCCCCAAACTGGAGCAGTGGCTCAAACAGATCCCAGGAACAACATCAGACATCTCAGTCCAGAAATGTGCAGTTCTAGGCACAGCCAAGATACTGGAGGACCCTCAAGCTCCCAGGCCTCTGGTAGAGGACCTGAGCTCAGAGGATGAAAGAGACCACCCGCGGAGGTGAGAAGGGAATTTTTATAACAGTGACGTGCGGTCAGGGGAGGCAGGTGAGCCTCACCTGTCATCATGGATAAATAATATAAAATCATTTATAATGCTATTTTCACCCTGTGGTTTGTACTATAAAGTATCTATTTTTTACTTAGCTTAACCAATTCTGATTAGTTTTTTCTTAAAAATCGCTGGAAGTGACACCTGGGATTGCGCAACCTCTCGCTAACTGCACTGGCTGCCATTCTATGAGAGCATGTTCGTCCTGTCTGTACGCCAGCAATAAAATGGCAAAGAAACATTTAATATATGGACTGATTTTCCATAATTTCGCGTATATAATGTACAGTGTTTTTTGTCACTAACTGTGTGTGTATCGTGTTCTGTGTGCGGAGGAGCGATCAGAAACAGAAGAGAACAGACTCGAGGTGAGGCAGGCAAGTTCTCTTGCCTCATGGCAGGGGGCGCTCATGATCCCAGATATTGTGACTGCACAACTGCAGAGTAAGACACAGTGAGCTAGTCATGGAGCTACCCACACAGTAAATAAGTAAAGTACAGCGATATATTTGTTTTGTCTTCTCTTCAGACGTCAACATGAAAGACTCCATTTATGCACTTAAACAGTTTTCTAAAGTGGATTTTCAATTGAAGCAGGAGATCATAACTAAAGGAAGACCAACACCGGAGCTGAAAGTTTTCCTTCGAGACAGTTTGATGATTCTCAAACGGAGTAGAAAAGACATGCCGAGGATAGACTTGGCTTTGGATGAACGGATATTTTTGTGCAGAATTAGCGGTGCATAGATTTCAATGATAAGTAAAGGTAAGACACCAATAAGATGTTTTTGTTTAGTTTTTTTTAATAAAATGTGCATTTTTTTGGCTACAGTTTGTATGTCTAAATAATTCAGTAAATTAGAAGTGGTAGCTAATCTACCACAGCAATTATTTATTAATAAAACATTGAACCTAAAACGTCCTACAACAACATACTGAATGTTCTGTTCTGTGTGCAAAATTTTTTTAATGTTTTTTGGTGTTAAATCCTAAAACATGAAGTGGCATTGTTGTCAGTTGCTATGGCAACGAGTCTGTGTGTGTGTGTGTGTGTGTGTGTGTGTATATATATATATATGTTTGGGAAGCTGAAGTAGATGAGAGCAATGCTATTTGGCACACACTTAGCTGGTGTTGCAAAGCAGCCAGTCCAGAGGTGACATTAATCTTCTTTGATGCTGATTGCCTGAATCTCCAACAGAATAGAGTGTTATGAGAGACCATTCATGTTAGCTTTTGTGGCAATGCTAAGATAATGAAATAGGCAGTTACAAGCGGGTGGGTCGTTTTGGTCTTTAATCCTGGGGGTAAATTGTACTCTATCGTAAAATTTAAGCTCTTAATGGGTATGAGCTAAAAAACCCTTCTGATTTGGCTTTGATTGTGTGACACAGGCTGAAGGAGGCAACAAAGACCTGCTTTTGCAAGAGTTTAAAAAATCCTGAATGTAAACAATGCAAGGAAAGTCTGGAAGGTTGACAAGAGGAAGAAAGACGAGGCTACTGATTTCTTTCCCTATCTGAAAAAAGATTGCAAACAGGAAGCAGCGCAGCGATAAAACCTGACCTCAGAATTATCAGAGTACACCCCAACTGTGTCTGCAAGCAGAGTTGGACTTGTGGGTTTCTGTGAGGAGTTTTGTGCATTCCTGCCAAACTCTACCCAGATGGGCAGATGTCAACCAGACAGCATTCAGCTCCTCAGGTTAGCATGGAAAAGCTTCAGCGATTGGTGAACACTTGCTCCACTGTGCCCGTCACACTCAATTTGCATGATGGGGAAATAGTCCACCTGAAAATCTGAATAATTTTCAGACACAAACAATGCACTGGGTCCGTTTTTTCCTCTATGTTCAGCAGACACACTGACTGGATCACAGTGAGTCTGCTATGGTGTGAGGTCACAACCACACAGGGTTGACACTTCTCCTTGTTGAGTGGCGACTGAATGTGTCCGCACAGAGCCTGGCATGATGACGGCCATGCCGGTCCTCTGCTTGCTGCTTTTCAACACTCAGACGGAACAGGCTGCTGCTCATTGTGTTTTCAAACAGTGGAAATCAGGCTTCAGCAGATTCTTACTCCTGGTGAAATAGAGAGAAGAAATTTCTAAGTTGCCCCAATCGTCAATTTTATGGTTCTATGATGATCTACTAGTTTGGAGCGAATCAATCAGGCTACATGGCTACGTAAAGCATCAATTCATCTCATATTGAAGCTATGTTTGGCTGTAATAAACAGGAAGTAGAGGTTGCAACATAGCATGGACCACACATCTCAGAAAAATGGAGAGATTTTCAGCAATGTGTTGCTATCAGGCAAGTTGTAATTGTTCTGTCATGTTGGTTTGAAGTCTTTCTGCATGGAGTTCACATGTTCTCCCTGGGCATTTGTAGTTTTTGTCTGGGTTCTCCTAAAAACATGACTGTTAGGTCAGCTGAGTACTCTAAGAGTATCTCTATCTGTCATCCAACAGCTGATAGAGATACGACCCAAGCAGCTAAAGACGAGGATAGATGAATGACTAAAGGCCCAACTCCAGTCCTCTACAGCTACTATTCCACAATTGCTCCACATGAAAATGATCATAGATCACAGCAGGTTGACTATAAACAATGCTCTTAATTAGGGTAGGCAAGTTTAGGCGAGCAGAATTTTGTTGCTATCTGCCTTTGTCATCTCAGTTCAGTGGTATTGCCATGTCTGGTTGCAGGTTGCAGTCTGTCAGTCAACATGAACAAATCATTTTCAGCAAAGTGCTGTGAAGGTGCAGTAATGGCATAGTTACTTTGTAAGAGTAACTTTAATCAGATTACTGACTACTCCTTGAAAAAGTAATTTAGTTAGATTACTGACTACTTGATTTGGAAAGTAACTAAGTTACATTAAAAATAACTTTTTTAAGTTACTTTCAGCAGACAACGTTCCACCACCTGTGAATATTACATTGACCTTTGCCAATACTTAATTGCAAGGTATTTTATAATGGTAACATCAACTATGTATTTCCACCTATACACAGCAAATTTGGAAGTGTCCCATCAACTCCTACAGAGTTCAATTCAACACTTTGAAAGTGTTGAATTTAACTTGGTCCACTCTGGATGGTGTAGAAGTTACACTTTTGAAAGTGTTATTTGTGATAGAGTTGAACTCACAGTAGTTGAAATCAACACTTCAGTGTTAATCTACCCAACACTAGTGTATATTGTCAGAAGTTAACACTATGAATGTGTTAATCTAACACAGAATGGTGTAAAGTATATATTGACATAGAAATCTGAGTTTTGAAATATTACTGGCAGGGTGTGCTGTGGTGGCACAGGGGTTAAGCACAACCCACATATGAAGGCTCTAGTTTTCAATGCAGCTGTCGTGGGTTTGCTTCAAAGTCTTCCCCTTTTTTCATTACTCACTTTTTTTTTGTCAATTTACTACCAAATAAAAGCCACAATTAAGACCTTTTTTTCCCCAGAAACTATTGGCCATCAATAATCCCCAAATTCATTTTAAAAGATATTAGATGCTACATTAGATCCAACAAAAACACCACCACCAGTTGCAGTATATAATCTACTTTTATTTTAAAACATCAAACAGCACTGACAGCAAAGGTCATACATTCATGATACTTTGCACTGAAGGTGAAGTGTACTTTGAAAGTTCATTGGAAGCGGCCATGGATGGTCTTGTGATCACTGATGGTGAAGTGTCTTGGGTGCTGCTCTTGTTTTCGCCAACATGAAGGAGGAAGACTTCCAGCCTGGAAGGAAAAACAAGAAATATAGCAGAAACATTAGGATAATAAATAAATATTTTAAAATGTAGTGTGAGCAAAACTAATCAGACTCATGTGTGTGTGTCGCCATCATATTCATTCAAATTACTCTGCCCACCTGGTTTAGAAGATAAAGCATAAAAAAGTCAGAAATAATTACTAAAGAAATTAGTCAGCTTATAGAAAATGTTTTGGACAGCATTAAAAGTCGTGCCAACCTGACAGAAGAAATGTGTCGAAGTCATCATAACAGGCTTCAGTCACCAACATGACACACTGACAAAGAAAAAACATTCTGGCAGTTTTTAGATATGCCACAGGTACAAAATACCAAAGTCAAATATAGTGGTGGGAAGTAACAAAGTACAAGTATTTAAGTACACGAAAAATGTACTTAAGTACAGTAACGAAGTACAAGTACTTCGTTACTGTATTTAAGTACATTTTTCGTGTATCTGTACTTTACTTAAGTAGATTTAATAATGGATACTTTCTACTTTTAC
>NW_006800590.1:171977-174194 GCF_000485575.1 Poecilia formosa | reverse complement strand
AAAAGAGACAATGATCGCCGATCACCGATCATGCACTTTTTCACGAAAATCGGCCCGATTGTGATCGGTGACCGATCGATCGGCACACCTCTACTGCATACATCATAAGATATGGCGACATGTAAAATGAGTAACGCTTCGCTTCCTGTGGGGACTTCATCCAACTTTTAGCGTCACTTGGAAGGAAAGCTTAAAGAAAGGTAAGATCTGTGGACCTAATGTTAGCAAAGCTAGCTGTACAGAGACACATGTTGCATCTGCGATGAAAAAAAATTTTCACTCCTGCGCTGAATTATTGTGCGGAGATGTTGACTGATACTGACACGTATTGGACAACGCTGTCACCAAAGTCTGCTGTATCGGATCGTTCCTGAATGTTATATTACTATATAACATTCACAAACGATCCGATTCTTCTGGACGGATCTTTACTAAGTCCTAAAGGACTGAAGCCTCACTGAGAGCCGTTCTTTGTTCTTGTGATTTGTGTAGTATTAGCTACACTGCAGTAGCTAATATTATTTATTTAATTAAAAATATATAGATTTATTTAAATAAAACAACAACGTAAGAACACAGAGCATGCTCATTGTTCTTTGTTTTCGTCACCTGTCATGGTGGCAGACGTTGCAACAGGAGGGAGGATGAGAACAGTCACCTCCTTCTGCTTGGTTACTTCTTGCTTATTGCGCCTTGGACAGTGTTCAGAGTTGAGCGTTGTTTACCGTGTTTAATGGTGCAGACAGTTGTGGTTTCTGACATGGGCAATATGGGCAACCGTCCAGGGCCTTATCTTTTTAGGGATGGCAGGAGACCACCACTGATTGTAGCACAGAGATTAGAACAAAGCAGAATGAAGAAGAGTTTGAATTGACACTGGTTACATTTATTTCAGCTCTAAGTACTTAATATCTAGGTGTTTTATGGGAATGTGGATCTTTCAGATCAATTTGAGAACTAATTTTGATTGGTACACTTAATTTTATTGTCATGTAGCACTGGGTGCTGGTCTTGGACTTGGCTCGGTCTCGGGTTCGGTGGTCTTAACTACAACTCTGCTATGTGGCTCCTTGGTTCCATGTCCTCCCCCACCTTTCTGTTGGTTTTCTTTCAAAATAAAAGCCACTAGTGGCAAAAAAAAAAAAAGTGAAGTTCATGCTATGTTAGGACAGGAGACCAGACGTTTCCATCCCTGAAATTATGATGCATAGAATCACATATCTAAGTCTAAACCATGTTACAGAGAGTAAACCTAATAAAACATGCTTTATCTGTGGTATTGTTCATTAAAATGGCACATTTCTAATGTATTAAAATTAAATACGATCAGTTCACTTAATGAACTGATCATTAGGTATTATTCAGCAAGTACTTTTACTTTTAATACTTAAGTATTTTTAAAAGCCAGTACTTTTTTACTTTTACTTAAGTACAAATAATGTGGTAGTTTTACTTTTACTTGAGTACATTTTTATCTGTGTATTTGTACTTTTACTTAAGTACATATGTTGAGTACTTTTTCCAACACTGGTCAAATGGCTCAATTGCCTCCTCATTGTGCAGATATGTTCTCCAGAGTCCTGCTAATCACCTAATAATTGTATTCAGGTGTGGTGCAGCAGCAGCTCATCTAAATGTTGCAGGTCAGTGGCCCTCCAGGACTGGAGTTTGACTCCTGTGGCATAGATCAACCCGATGGTCCAGCACAACCACTCCCCCATTTTGCAGTCTACAGCCAAAAACTTAAAGAAAACGACTCCGCAGCTAAATAATAACTCAAATGGCCTCCAGATTTTCAGACAGTTTCAATGTTCGGTTAAGATAATAAACAGTCGTATATACCGTCATATCCAAACAAACGTACGTTAAGCGAACTATGTATATGAATTGATACTCTTGTGTAAACAGAAAAATAATGCCTCCATAAAAGATAGTCAAAAACATGATCATACTGCTGCCTCCGCTCCTCAGGCAAACATGTGACGCAGCAGCGACGTTGGCTGGGGGGCGGGGCTAATGACCGGGCCCAAATAATAAAGCTCATGATGATTTAACTTTACAACATGGACATGCCCGCAACAGAGGAGCTAACAAGTTTCATTACCACAGAGAGCGACTATGTAATTTTGAAATCCATCTGACATGAAGTACAACAAACCAAGAGAAGAAAATAAACATTAGGCTTCTGATGAAACAACACAAATTCAAAACATGTTA
>NW_006800590.1:143508-171429 GCF_000485575.1 Poecilia formosa | reverse complement strand
TAACACTCATGTTGTTGAATTAACACTGTATTTTTAATATACAACACTTGCACTGGAAATCTGACACTTCCAAATTTGCTGTGTAAGGTTGAACTGAAGGGGAGATTGTTTACAGTACAAGAAAAGTTTGTAATTTGTGTGTTCCACTATTGTCTGGAAAACTTTAAGAAGGATTTTAAAGGCCCCAGCCCCCAGGTTCTGCGTTACAGCCCTACGTTTGTTGTCAGAGCGCAGCGCACAGAGCTCCTGCTGCGGTTCCACACCTCAGATATCCTTCTGAGTTGTGACACTTATCTTAATATTAATAATTATAATGATGTTTAGTTGCGCTGTTCATATTAGTCTTGATGTTTGCAGTTTTCTGGAGCGCAACGCAAAGCTCAACGTCATTCATAGCAAATATATTAACTTAACATTAACACAGACAGCGGGACGAGTCATCCGGTAAATGATGGACAGGGAGAGTCTGACGTAAATGACCTGGATGACAGACAAATTCTGCGATTTATTGAGTCTCTGTTTATTTCCAAGCCCAAATGAGTAACTTCAAAAATGAGCCCCAAAAAGCGCAACCCGCGACTCATTAAATTTGCAAGCGACTATAGAAGCAAAACAAGCCCAAAGCTGTTTATAATAATCGGACTTGGCAACAGAACCTCAAAATAGTTCCTGTTTTTCTAGCTACGAAATGCACATCTCTCTCCTCCCTCCATTGTTTACATTTCTGTCGCTGCTGACACTGTCACAGCGGTCTCTCCCCAAGACGCGTAGAGTAAATAAAATTAAATTACAATAGAAAATAGTAATGCACAGTAACGCAAAGTGATTTTGTTAAGTAACTGTTGTCTGACTTCTGGGTTTGAAATGGCAACGTGTTAGATTACTCATTATTAAAAAAAAGTGGTCCGACGTTACTTTGTAACGCGTTACTGACACTGTGAAGGTGACACCGAGTTTCACTCTGGGCAAAGGAATGCAGCATGAAAAATGCAGAACCAGTTCCACCAGACAGACGTTTAAACACTACACTGAGTGAAAACCATTACGGCAGCTATTTTGCTGAAGTGGTGAGGAGTGTTTTCAGGATGTCAGGAACAGTTTCAAGAAACGAGGAAGGTGCTGATGGGAGGAAAAGGGAAAAGTGGAGGATTAAATGTGCCATAATCCCACCGGCCCCCTTAACCTCTCTCCGCAAAGGGGTGTGAGCTACGTGCTGTTCTAGATGTGCTTCTGTCTGGTTTGTTTTGAAACTTCAGAAGGCTCTGGCCCGGCGGAGGGACACGTGACTCTGAGAAATGTGACTTTGATAAAGTAGAACAGGGACAGACTGGAGGCCCAGAAAACCAACCTCCTAAAACTGTGTTGCATTAGTCACTTAGAGAGGCTTCAATACGATTGGCATCGATGTTACATCTTAACAAAAGTAGCATTTTGTCACATTAAAACCACAAAATACAATAGATGTAGGTGCATCCAGTCAAATGGCAAATTTGACTGGATGTTATCCAATGGTATATGGTGTAGACACAAATGCATGTTGGTAAAAGAATTGAATGTTCCTGCAAAGCGGACCCAGGCTGATTTAAGAAGAGTCTTAAATCAGCCTGGGTCCATCAACCTGGGAAGAGCCAAGATTTGTTTTTTGATCTGGATCCATTTACAGGAAGTCGTTTTAGCACGTTGCTGCCGGGTTATGAGAAATGAGACGCTTGTTCAGAAGCAGCAGGAATTTTATTGTAGGTGAAGCAAAACACAACAAAGGCAGGGAAAACACAATCATGAACACAAACCCAAGGGGAAAATGAAAGCATGTGGCTAAAACAAACAAAAAAATCGTAAAAAAAAGAGCATCAACTATCATTTAAATCACATAAAAGTGGGAAAGAAAACTCTAAAATTCTAAAATAAATAAATAAATAAATAAAAAAATACATAAAACAATATTTAGAGCTTGTTGTCAATAACTGTTTAGGATTAAATCCTGTGGCACAAATCAAACATCATAACTATGTCTTCCATTATCCAAGTCAGTCGATGCAGGCCTGTCCACCATAACAGAGGCAGACTTCTATCCACCTTGCTTTTTTCACAAACCACAAGAGGGATGTCAAAAAGCCACTTTCATCCTTAACAACCATTATGTACCTGCTTTGACAACTGAACAACCATCATGATATTTCCTATCTGGCTTGACAATCAGAATCAGCAACAACTTTTTCATAAGCAAGGGATTTGAGGGAAGCTCAGAGTTCCAGGGCTTGTTGAAGATCTGAGTGAAGATGGGGGCCAGTTGGTCAGGCCCGGTTCTCAGACAGTAGGGGGGAAACATGGTTAAGGAGCTTGGTCTTCTGGTTCTGAAAGATCCAGGTCACATCTCCCTGACCGGTTCTTTGTGGTCGGGCTAAAGTGCTGAAATCAGTTTTCATTGTCACAGTTGCGTGACAAAAAGTATGCAATGTTCTTAGCCTAATTCTTGTCACAACCCCACCTTTGACCTTTCGCCCTAAACTATTGTGTGATTGATCAGAATTTTTATTACTCAACTTCCAGTAGCCATTTTTTTCAGCCACAGAGCAGGATGGGATGGATAGTTTTGAAGAGCAGTAGTCTGAGGCTGTGAGGATGTACAAATCGTTGAACTTCCCTTGCTTGGTTTGAGGGAAGTGAACGTCCCACCATCTTTTTTTTTTTTTTTCTTTTTGGCTTCCAGTAATATGGAAAATAAAGTGAGATATTGGGAGTTCATGGACTCTTCAACATTAGCCAAATCCTTCAGAGATCTAAAGTGGAAGGTCGGGGTCTGTGGAGGGAGGAGTGGTTGGTGCATGAGGAGTTTTCTTTCAGAGTGAAGGGCTCGACACACAGATACCGACAAATGACTGCAAAAGGCAAAAAGTTTTCTGCCATCCTTGGTGAACACAACACATGAGACGTGATAGCAGCAAAATCGACTAAAGTCGAAAAGTTTTCAGCTTTCTTATGTCACATGTCTACATGTACGAGCTTGAAATTTAATATGCATGAACTTTGCGGGTTGTTTGGTTGGAGGAGGTCAAGGGACTGTCGCCTCATTGCGCAAAAGAAGTGGATGAGTTGGAGGGAGGTGTGAAGGGCTGCCTATGAAATAAATTTTCAGAACTCTACTAGTTGATTTCTCGTATACTTTTTGGATGTGTAAAACAATAGCATGGTAAATAATGTAATAATTGTACAATCTCTGTTCATGGCATTTGAAAGCTTGAGAACATTCTGGAGTTACTTTTAGTTTCAGACTAACCCATTGGACCGCCCCACTGCTGTTTTCCCCAAACAAACCCCCACATGACCCCCACAGAGCGACGGCTCTGTGTGGGTAACAGTGGCAGCAGACCTACTTCAGGAATGTCCACACTCTCACACAGAGTTCCTCGTGTCGGCCTCTGGTGTAGCGTCAGGTGACTCACTCTGCAGAGGTGGTGGTGACTGACTTGGTGACAGGGGAGGGAATCCTTATTGACTGCATGTGTATTTGGAGCAGGAAACAAGACTTCTTTGGTGAATAATTTGATCAGATTGGTGCAGAAGATATTAAAGATGTTCTTTTATTGGAATTGGACATTAAATTAAACTGCAAGGCTAAAAAGGCTGAAGCTCAGATTTACATGTTCTGGTTACAAGTATTATGTGGTGCTTTAAGGTCTTTGTCTGCTTCCTTGATTCCCATCACAAAATCTGGTTTTAAGGATTTGTAAATTTGGGATTTTTGCCTCGTGGAGACTCTCGTGTGTAAACACAAAGTGCCTCCTCCAGACTTAGACTCTGGATGAGCTAATCCCCATGTGGAACCTCCCACAGTTGGTGGACGCCTGCTTATTGACAGTCTGGAAATTCAGGATTTAACCAGCAGGTTGCCTGCTTTCTCAGCAATAAGGAATACATCAACAACATGATGGGAGGTCCCCTCATGCGGCTATAAAGACGATTTTTAGGGTCAGTTTTGGGGCATCTTGGTCTTTACATGTCTGGCATACACAATGGAGCAGAATTTGTTTAACTTCCAAAGTGCAGATTGGTATCTCTGCTCAATGTAGATAGCACGGCGCTGCCTCCAAACGTTGCCAACGACACAAATAGATCCAGTTAATCCATGCATGATCCCGCTGCTTCTCAGAACATCCTGTCCCCAAACCAGCCCGCTTGAGGAAAGCACCTTTTGTCAATGAAATGACATTTGTGAAAGTGCCATCTGGACATGGGAGCAAGAGCAGCATTTGATCCTCCCTCAGGCCACCCAGCCAGCCGCCGTGGGGTCAGGATCCAGAATCAAGGCTGGCCCATGGGAAGAGTTCAGAGTAGAGGTAGGGCAAAGAAATCACAGGAAGCAAATGACATCCCAATGGTTAAAGCATTTGGACTCCTTAAAATGAGTTGCAATGACCTCATCATAGCCAAGCAGGAAGAGACGTTTAACCTAGAAGAGTTTCTAAAATTATCCCAGCTGCTGTACATTCAGGTTATAATTTGGCCTTGAAATAGAATATCTGCTGCTCTGGTGTCATCACAGCATCTGACATGCCACACTGAATTCAATGAAGAACTCTGTTTTCTTATCTGTCCTGGAAAAAACATATTTAGTTTCATAGAATGTGACTAAATAAATCATGTGTTCAAGGATCAAACCTGTTTAATTGTAAGATTCAGGTACAGCAATGCAAAGTAATTTTTGGCACCTGGTAGCAGCACTAATCACTCTAGTTTATTGACGTATAGTGGAACCAATTTGCTTATTTGCAGATTATTTTCATGTGCAAAAATCTCATCTATCAATAATTTCAAAATTCATAATTCTGAAATTATAGATTTTAAAATGAATATTAAATTTGTTTCATTCAAAATTAAAACATTTTTTGTTTTTATTTTGTTTTGAAAACAAAATAAAAACAGAATCTCTTGTGGCATTTCTGACTGAAATATATTCATCAACAATTTCTTCAGAATTGTTGATGAAGATGCTGATGATTACAGGCAGCAAGAATCTCCTCTAGCAGTCTGTATTACAGCGGTTCTGAAGAAGATTGAAATAAAATAAAATATAATACATAAAATACCTTGGTAAAAATAAAGTAAAACCTTTTCAGTTTAAAAAGAGCAAACAGTCCATTTTTTTTATACTTTTTTTTTATTTGAGGTGCAACTGTCTAGTGCAATTGAATTGTCACATTTGTGATGGGCTTAAAGGAACATGCACAACACATGGACATAATTCTGCCAACGCATTTTTTCCTTTCCTCATGACAAGTTTCACATTATTGTGTTCAGCGCTCCAGTCGCACTATGAGCAACTTACACACTTGGCTGTACAAAAAGACGGAAAAAAATTATTTAAAGTAAAACAAACAAACAAACAAAAAAAAACAACTACACATGTCTCCAAATCAAGTGGTGAGTCCAGATCATTTGAGCAAGAGAGTTTGATGCAACAGCAGAGAGGAGAGTTCACTTGTCACTACAGGAGAGACAGCATCTTAGTGTGGAGGTTAAAAAAAATCCTCTTATAGTCCCACCCTGAGTTCAGACATCACAGGTAGTTTAAAACCTGGTGAAACCATAGATAGATATATATATTTACACAAACATGAAACATAGAAAAGCCTCTATATATGTATCTATGGTTAGAAACCAGGCACTTGGCAGAGTTGAACTGGAAATATTTAGTCTGTACAAAGTTACCTACGAACAGTCTTGTCCTATTTATTCACCTTTTCGGTTATTTGTTTTAACAATAATTACATCAACAAGAGCAAAAAACACAAAGAAAAAGCACATCTTTATAATCTGTCCATGTTAAAATAAAAGCATCCTGATTCCATGTTCCTCCATTAGCAGTCCTCCAGGTTGTCTGAGTGAAGCATGGATGGTTCAGGTTGGGTGGCTGATGTTCACATCCACAATGGCACGCTGTGTTCTCCCCTCGTTTATCACCGGGACAACAAAGACGATTGTCTGAAGCAGGCAGTAAAAGATGAAGAGGGGACACACACACACAGACACACTCACTCACTCTGGTGCAACTCTAGAGCTTTTCAGTTAAATTAAATGTGCAACAAAAGAGTTTTCAGGTGAAGCCTCCAAATGACCTGAGGGTCAGTCTTTTAATGCTAATGTCCGTTCACAGTAAGTCAGCTTTCCTCCTCCTCCTCCTCCTCAGCTTCTGTCTTCCATCACCCCTGTCCTTCATCCTGGGAGAGGTGGGGGTGTTTGTTTTTTTTTTCTCCAGTGTGGGTCTTCTGTGTTATCCTGATGTGCCGGAGTTCTGTGCGGAGGAGAGGACCTGCGTGGGTCCGGATGGGGGCAGAGCCTGGGCAGCACCGGTTGGGGATCCGCCTGTCTGGACCTGGGCCTGGAACTGAGCCATCTGCTCGGGGCTGGCCAGCGTCTTCAGCAGGTTGTTCTCCTGCTCCAGCTGCGTGTTGCGCTCCATCAGCTCTTTGATCTGCTCCTTCAGCACCTCCACCTCCTCGCGGACAGCGTACATCAAGTGGCTCTTCACCAAGTCCTGACAGAGATGTAAACATGCTTCAGTCAGAAACTGTAACAGGAGTTTATGAAATAAACACAAAGTGGCATCCAGGTGTGGCTCAAAAATCAGACACTTTTACATAAACTATGCTTTATTACTCAGCATTTCATACAAATAATACAGCCTCATTATTTCACATAAAAGCCCCTGCCATGAACAATTTGTATTATTCTACTTAAAATGCTGAACTTTTAACAGAATCTCTCTTGTGGCATTTCTGATTGAAATATATTATTTTATGCCTCATTTTAGCCATTTGCTATAAGTTGGATTCATGTTGATGTGTATTTAAAAACGTAACATTGAATTTTATAAAAGGATTTCTCAGGGTGCACCGATTGCAGTTTCTGGCCAGTCTTTAAAAATCCTGAACTGCCAATTCTGATTTTGGCCTACACTGATTTTTTTGTGTGAGATTTTGCCAAATATAGAAAGGAAGTTACTAAATTGGCAACAGCAGGTTGACTATTGCTAACTGCAAACGTGCAGACATGACCTGTTGGGCCGTTCTTTTGGTCACACCTCTCACAGCAGACAAATGGATGACATTTTAATTTTTAGACATTTGCAGAGGTAGATAACATAGATGGATTCACATGCAAGTATCGGCTGATCCCTGATCTCCCAAAATTAAGGAAATTGGGTTTGATTAATCAGTGCACGCCTAAATATTTCATTATTAATCAGAAATCTCACCATCCCCATGCAGAAAATTTCTGGCTTAGAACATTAAGCATATTCATAGGTTAGAGCGGTCTGGTCAAAACCCCTTAACTGTCATGAGGACAGCAGTGACCCATTAGATAACATGTAAATATTTTTGGAGATAACCTCTAAGGGGTTAAAGTCCTGATTCTTTAAGAATCAGATTTTTTTCTCCAACTACAACTTTAATACACACGCACACTGCACTTTTCAGAATTCTATTTGGTTTAAAAAATTTGAAAATTAGGATGGGTTTTTCTCCTACTTGACAATTCTGTCCCTTTTAGTTAAAATGGGATAAAAATGTGAAGAAGTAAAAGCGGTATGAATAATATGTTAAGTTTTAAAATCAAAATAAAGGAGATTTACTGACTGCTTGCATCATTTGATCATCATAATTGACCTTATTTAGTTCCTGCACATCACAGAACTAACTATGATATTAACAATGTGTTTTATGAAGATTAACAAAAACAGCGTTCCTGGTTATTGTCATGATGGTAACAGCAGGATTTGTTGGATAATCTCAGCATCCCCTCCTCTGTGGACCCCACCCCTCCTGTCTCCTCCTCAGCCACGGAACAAAATGTTCCTTCATCAGGATGGGAGGAGCCAACTGGCTGCCGAGTTATTTATACAGCATGGAGGGGAGGCTGGCTTGCCTGGCAACACTGGAGGAGAGTAGGGCTGTGCGTGAGAAACAGGAGGGAGCCTCCAGCCTGGCCCACACTGAGCTCCAAACCAGGAAAAGTCCAAACAAGCAGGTGCAGAAACAAGCTGAAAAAATTAAAAGCACAGAAGCCCCCCAAAAGAAAACCAGCACACTGAACCGTAAACAGGACAGAATCCAGTGGCAGCATCTCTGCATCACTGAAGGGGTTACATAAGACTCGTGCAGACAGAGCCGCCAGCTTACCATAGCCTGCTCGATCTTGTTGTCGATGGCCACCACACTTGCCCCTGAAGAGCTGCGAGAGAAACAGAGAGCAAAAGAGAATGATTTAACAGAGGCTGAGCACTGAAAGAATGAAGAAGAAATGAGTCTGATCTTAGCAAGCAGAGTCCTGATTGGCTGCTACTTTTTAAAATAAAATCTGTTTCTATGAGTGAATGTTGAAGCCTGTTTATTTCAGTGGGGTTGGGTAAAAAGAAGTAATTCATTTCAGAAATCTGATCCACAACAAGTATATTAATGCAGCATAGTCAATATGGCAGACGTTACCTATTATCAACTGTGACTGTAGCACTTTCCTTTCCAAGCACAGAGGACAGAAACGAGATAGAGAAATTCCTCAGCTGACAAACACCAAGGTCCATCGCCACCGTGTAGCATTGGGAATTCATGCTATCCCACCCATTTAAAAGGCCCGGAGGTGGAAGAGCGGCTGGAAGAACCGGGAGACCAGCGGTAGAAAAGTAGAAAAAAAGCGCATTATTTCAGCCCCCCAGCGTCACACCTCTGGGGCGGCTGGCTCAGTTGCAGCCGGGACAGAGTACACAAAAGACTGAAGCGACGGGTTGCTGCTGCTCATAGTTCGGCTCCCTCTCCGGGTAATTCATGCGGCAAAACAGCGCATGCAGCTTCGTCATTGGCTGAGAGGGGGAGCTCATTAACATAATATATATGCAACAGAGACACTCCCCCGTGTCGGACTGTGGAAGAAGTTGCTCATTGTAATAATACATGTGCCATCTCTACACCTGCTTTACCGAGAAAAACAAGCTCCTGGATCACTAAAACAAAAACTGGACACATGATGTCTCCTTCATATCGATGCACCCGCTTTGCTCTACTCTCAGTCTTGTCTACCGGTTTTATCCCCAAATACAAAAACGTTTGTTCAGCACTACAACGTTGGCAGGTGTAGCGATGTCTCCCCCTGCTGGCAGTAAGTTTTAACAACAAAAAGCTGGGATTAAACAGACTTTCATCTATTTAACAGAGTTTCTATATATTTTTGTCTTCTGGACTCCGTTAAGCAGACTCTAAATTCTCTTTTAAAAGAATAAATCAAATGGCATGATATTAAGACAGATTTATGTATAGTGCTCAGGGTTTCAATATGACACTAGCAGGAAAAATACTGAAAAATTTGCCTATTACCTATTTGTGATTCAGTATTCACTGATTTTTCTGATCATATCTAAAATCCATCTTTTTAAGGTGAAATACATGGGAGCAAAGCTACATGACACTACCAGCTGGTATTTGCAAAGGAGCCAATCCTGGAGCAAATTTATTTTTTATTTGCTATATCTCTTAGAGCAGAGATAAGGAAACCAGAAGCGAGGTTCTATAATAGAGTAAAGATGGTTTCTATAGTGCAAATTAAGGTATATTTATTGTTTGAACTATTAAAATAGGCAGTTATGAGTTATAAGTGGTGTCTCGAGTATTGGCAGAAGAATATAATAACATTCTAGTAATACTGTCATTTATTGGAATTTGAGAAAAAAGTTGAGTGTGTTTCCTACCACACTTTTGTGTGGTAGGAAACAATGCATCAGCAAAAGAGATAACTGTAGCTTTCGGAGGCTTGTCAAGCTAAATCCCTTTAAGGAGGTGGGGGAGTTTCTCAATGAGTGGATGGAGTCCCACACATGGACTAAGAACCTGAACTGGACTGCTGCTTAGTGGACCAAAGTCTCAAAATATTTATCATTTGAAGAGATTGAAAACAGTAGACATGTCAGATGAATGTCTCTGAGTTAAGAGTCGACAGCTTGACCACATTAAGGTGTGGTTTGTTGGCGTTCCTATGGAAACTAGTCAAACAGCACACAAAGAAGAGGAAGCACATTTTGTGTGCACAGCTGGAGTTGAAATAAACAGTCAAACTGAAACCGTCCTGCACCTTTTTTCACCCCTCACCACAAACGCATGTCAACATTCAGTCAGAGTGGGCATCTAGCAACTGGTCATTCATGCATTTCGTAAACTTTGATTCACATCTGAGCTCACTTCAACCACCTGCTCCTGATTCAAGCACCTTATTGAGTTAAATCTGTCCGTAACCATTCAGGCCTCTGCCAAACCTTTGAAGACTGTCTGCTGGTTACTTTACCACAACACAGCTACAAAAACCAGCCAGATATAGAAGGGCTACATCCCAAACATACATTCATACTCCTTGGTCTTTGCATGCTGTGCACATTTATACTGCAAGAAAAATCCAAGCCAAGTCATTTTTGTTGAGTTTCATAAAATCAGTCTAAAGCTATAGGGCATTACTTTTCATCAACCTCAATGTGGTTTTTTAGGAGGACTTTATATTATAGAACACAACTAAGCAGCCACGATCGTGAAGTGGAAGAAAAAAGTGACATATTAAAATCCTTCTTGTTTTACTCTGTTACTTCAAAATACAATCAGTTGCAGAACAGAGAAAACAGCATATCAGCCAACCAATAAATCAACTTGATTTCCTTAATTATGGGCGATCGGCCAATACTTACACGAGAAACCGATCTTATCTGCCTTATAAGCCACTGTCTCCTTTTGCTCTGCAGTGGGAGAGGACTGACTGACGAGTAACATCACAGTTAACAATAGTCACTATACAACTCTGGAAAAAATTAAGAGACCACTGCAAAATTAACAGTTCTTAGATTTTATCCTTTATAAGTATGTCTCTGAGTAAAATGAACATTGTTCTTTTATTCTATTAACTACTGACAACATGTCTCTGATATTCTAAGCAAAAATGTGTTATTTGTAGAAAATGAGAAATGGTCAAAATAACGAAAAAGATGCAGTGCTTTCAGACCTCAAATAATGCAAAGAAAACAAGTTCACATTAATTTAGAAACAACAATACTAATGTTTTAACTATGGAAAACGTTTGGTGGAAATCAATTTTTGGTGGAATAACCATGTGGTTTTCTTAAAATTCCAATAAAAGTCAACTAAAGTTTGTGGTTTTAATATGACAAAATCTAAAGAAGTGAATACTTTTTGAAACTACTGCACTTCCATAGAGATTGGATGAAAATAAGGAATGATTTGATGTTTCCTGTTGAGATATAAGATTTATTTAGCTAACCTCCAACAGGGTTTGCGATGTCCAAAGGAACTAAAACTGTCTGCTGCATTCCTCTAAAAGAAGCAGTTATATTTTATTCTACTGTGGACGGAAATAAAATACGGAATAAAAAGAATATGTAGGAATATGTGGTTCATGTTAACATGTACATGAAGTCTGGGACTTTGGAGAGTGTGCTTAGAGATAAATGACTCATTTGCGGAACTCAATTCTTATCTTTGACAGTTGTGATTAACTGCTGCAACTGAACCTAAAGAGCAACTGAACCTTCACACACTCAAAGAAAACATGTGGAACATGTGCAGAAACAAGAACAGAGTGTGCTGGAAGGCAGCCCTCAAGGGCTGGATCATGCAGAGCAGATGGATGTGTATCTCTTGTTGCAGACGCAGGCGGGCGCTGCATCAAAAGGCTGCAGGGAACTTTAATACAAATGTTTCTGCTTAGATTCCAGGACCATAATGAAAACAGCCATGGTTACCTCTTCAGATGCTTCTCAAGCTCCCAGATGAGCAGCTTAAGGGCCTGGGCATCCTGGCCCCGTGCTGCTGCTCCTGCTGCCACCGTCAGCCCCTTCTCTCTCATTGATGCTTAAGAAATCACAACGCAGGACCAAAGCACCCCCCCGACCAACACCTACACAACACCAAAACAGACCGCAGTACCACCTCTGCCCCCTTCGGCCCCTCGACCCTGGCTCCCACTGAAAGCTGAAGGAGCTTCACATTGGGGAGCCTGAGCAACAATAGAACCCAGGATGGATGAGGAAGGGAGAAGGAGGAGTAAGTGCGGGTGTGTGTGTACAGGGGGAGCTCATGTTTGTGTGAGTCTGGACATATATAGTCTGTAAGATGATTGGGTGAGCAGAGAGGAGACCTAGGCAGTGATGTCAGCTTTCTTTCTGCTGTTACATAAACTGTCAGCAAAGATTAGACGGATCCGTCCAATAGGATGTTCCACTGTTGACTACGTCACCCATAAGCCCGCTGGCTGCCTCAGAAGAACGCCTCCACCCACAGATTAGCAGCAGGAAACAAACTTTAATGTTCCCAGCATCCTCCACACACTAAAAGACCTCCAACAGATTCATAGACTCCCCAGCAGGAGTTCCGTAGGTCTTTTGCTGGGTGGTCATTGTAAACGCCCACAACAAGGGCTCCAAGTGTTCATATTGAATGTTACTGACAGGTCGTATTTAGTCAACCTTGCTGAAACCAACATGTCTGTACACATTGTACTCGCAAGTCTGGGATCAGTTTGCACATGCTCATTAAGGTAAAAAAGGAGGGGAAGCCTTCACTCTGTTTGCCTTCAGCGAATCGCTGAACAGAGATGGTTTGGTCAATGATGAAGCAAAGCTATGTGTCATAACTTCACATGCGGCACACTTGTTCGGGCAGTGACCCATATATTACATGAGCAAATTATTACAGCATATTGCATAAGAACACTGGACTCTGTAAGATAACAAATGGTGGCAAATAGATGATTTTCCACCATTTTAGGAGTTTTTTTGGGGGGTAGGGTAAACAAAATCATGAAGTTAACATTTTTACATTTTAAAAGACAAAAACCTTGGTTTCCTAACATAAACTTTAATAACAACATTATTCCTGGACATTTCTTGCATTGCTTAAAATAACAGGAAGAAAAAACAGAGCCAAGCATTTAAAATTGACTTTTAATTTAAAAACAATTTAAAGCCAATTTATGACTACCAACCAAAATCTATTTTCTGCTTGAGTGGCCATGATCCAAAGGCCCAAAGTTAGTCAGTTTTGGTATCATAGCAATGTTTAGAAAATAAATTTGAGGAATCAAACATCAGAAGCTGTTGTATAAACAGGCATGTCAGCCGTCACTCAGGCTAGACTTCGGTGAGTACCGGTTATTTCACAACTTCAATTTCTGTTTTGGTTCTTCCATCAAATATCAATTCACTGTCATGTTGGAGACATTTTGTCAAATTTGTGAACTGACCAAGAGTCGGCTTCAGCAGAAGACTGGATGGCTAATCAAGAGATTAGCCTTCCAATCTACAGTGGATCAGTGTTTGCAGATTTTTCAATGGAGCGCATCTAAAAAATTTGGGGAAAATTTGCCTGTTCAAAAATTGTTTTTGCAGTGCGTATCTAACATATTTGGGAAGCTGAAACACCTTTGCACAATTCTACTTGATATTTGGCATTTAAAAAGTAGCCAATTCAAGAACACTTTTCATTGTCCTGGGCACTGATTGGTTGTGGCCCCAAAAGCAAAGATATGGAAGACTGTGGATGTTAGCTTCTGTGGCAGAGCTAGGACGATTTTGAGTGTGTTTATTAATGTATATTTGGTGTTTGAACTTTTAAAATAGCTTGTTATGACAGTTTTAGAGGCGATGTATTCGTGGATTTCAATTAAAGGATAAGCAGTCTTCTGGAAACTTACAGAACACACACAGACTCCTAATAATTGCTCGGAGCTAAAAAGCCTGAACAAATATTATGAAAACTTTTAATTATAGTTCTAAAATTAAACACTGCAATCATTTAAAATCTGCATTAGTAGTTTTTTTTGTTCAGTGTATTGCTTTTTAACACTCAGGAAGCCCTACAAAAAGTGTGTAGAGAAACAATGTGATGGAGAACTTTTCTGCTACACCCAGCTGGGCTTACATAAGGATGGAGGTAAAGCAGTATTTAGGATCGAGATAATGGTGGAGTGAAGAAAAAAGGGAAAACAAAATGGAGTTAAAAATATGTTTCCTTTTAAAACAAGGAGGGAAAACTGAGAAGTAGGCGCCAATGTTTACAGAAAACCTCCAAGACTGTTTTTTTTCCCATAAATGCATATTCTGTTTCATTTTTCTCACATCCTTTATTTCTTTCCATTAGTTTGCACGCTGTGATGTGATACGCTGGTTTCCCTCCACATCACTTCTTCTTTAGCAGTCAGGAGGCATGGGCTTGTGCATGTCTGCATGGACCTGTGCATCCTGTTTGTGTGCTTTTTGCATCATTTAATGTGTGCGTATGGGTGTAGGCTGGAATAATCTGGTTTAGGCCTCTAACTTTGGCAGGGAATCAACGGCGATTACACACACAGGATGCTTTTACTGTCTGAATTTGGGAAGTAGAAGATTCAAAATTCTATGTTTCCGGAGGTGTAATTATTTGACTATTTTCAGGCTCTGGTTCCAGAGAGAGGCAGAGAGCCGACCCCGGGTTAGACAGCTTTATACCTGCCTGTGGTTGAGGATAATTCCCCTTGATTTTTGCTCAGACACAGACAAAACAAAGAGGAAGGAACGCCCTAAAACTCGGCCAGGTCTCATATCATCACAGACCTTGAGGACCGAAGCTCTTTGGAGCGCGAGTAAAACGCTCCGCCATGCACGCAATGCCTTACATAACCAGCTTCTGGACCATATGAACCATGAAAGGAGAAGACGCAGATCGACGCAGCTCCAAATATTAAACCTACCTCACTTTCCTGACAGATCATGTATTACCTTCCAGCGTTCATACAGATCTTCCAGAATCTCATACTGCATGGAGAAACAGATGGAACTAAACCCCACAGAATACCCAGCTAACCTTCAAACCCAATTTATACTTGACATTTAAAAACAGAGCCTAAATTTGCTCATGCTTTTAAATGAATATTTTACAAGCAAGTATTACAAAACAGCCTGATAACACGAGACGTCACTTGCAGTCACATGAAGCTTCCAGGGGGTTTCAATAAAAATGGAGCCAGAAAAGCTGCCAGTCTAAACAGTGAACATATTCACAGCGGAGGAGGAGAAACTTTGCTTGAGGCTCTCTGCAGCATGCCGCTTCATGTGGTGATCCGACTCTCACATCCAGCTTCAGTTACTTTTCCAGATATCCACAGTATTCCTGGCAGGGCAAACTGTACAACAGCCTTTTAAACAACAGCCTTAAGAAGCTATGGTTTCACAACTGGAAAATTTTCCATTATGTGGCTTCTGCAAGTTTAAAGACTCTAATAAAAGTTCAAAAATGGCGCAGTGGCCCCATCCTTCTGATCGTGTTGATTTAGATTGCTTGCAAAACAGACATGCAGCTTTTCTTGGAAAGTTATGGGCTGGAAACTAAAATGTAGAATATTTAAAATATTTGAAATGCAAAAACCAAACAAAAAAAGTGCAGCTTGGGAATCTGAAATACCTTGATGCAATGCAACTTGATGTGCAATTAGCTGGCTTTTCTTTTCCTTTCCTTTTCCTTCCCAACTTGGTCTTAGTTAGCACTACCAGTACGTAGTGCTAACTAAGACCGTTTCCATTGTGCATTTTAAGGTATATTTGGTGGACCCTATTCAAAACCACAGATACCCAAGAAAAGCTAAATTCTGTTACTCTGATACTTTAGACATCCTCTTAACACCCATAGCTGCCTATTGTAATAGTTCAAACACAAAATATACATCAGTGGAAACTGTCTTAGCACTACCGCAAAAGCTAACATCTTTCCTTATCTATGCTCTTAGGGGTTACACAAATCAAAAATAAATGGCCCTGATGCCATTTACTTGGCTGCTTCTCAAGCTGTGGCTTCTTTCAAATATTTTGGATATACTTGCCAGAAAAAAAAGTTAAAAAATATGCGATTGGCAGATATTTTGTAAATAACTTAGGAGTCATATTCCGCAGAAACTCTGCAAATACTGAACCACGGAGAAGCAGGGTTTACTGTATTAAAATAGGCAACTAGAAGCATTTTTACAGGGGATCTCAAGTAGAGGTGGCGAAAAACCCCCCAGATTTTTTAAGAAATCAATATTTTTAATCCTGGAAATTCTAAATTGATTCAAAATGCAAAAAAAAAAAAATTTTAAATGCGTTTAAGTTGCACTTTTAGATTGTTTCAATAGAAAAAATGGTTTCTGAATCAAATCATAACCTTAAAATTAATCAAAATCTAATCACTAGTCACTGAAAGATTTTTATCTCTAATCTCAAATATCTGAGTATGCTAGGTGTTCACAGGAGGGTGTTGTCCCTAATCATTGCAGTATTTGAGAAATAAAGGCGCAGTTTTGCTTAATTTGGCCTGTTGAAGGTGTAAGTCCAAAAGTCACACATGTGATTGACACTATAGGTCACAGGACTAAAGTAGTAAAGTTTCTACAACATTCCTCATTAAAGTCGTAGAGTCTCCCCAGTAAAACAACTGAAGAGTATTTTACCAGTTTGGAAATTACAGCGACAAAACAATAAAAACTTGGCTTTCACAGTTTTTGGGGGGTGTTTTTGTACAGTGTTTTGAAAAACCCTTTTTATTTCAATTTAAGATCTAGATACTTTGTGATGATAACTCAGCTTACTTTCATTATATAACAAGAATATTTCAATTCTCAAAAAGCAATTTCAAAGAGAGAATTATTTGGATGTTATACAGAAGAGCGTCAACAAAATGCTGTGGTGTTTTGTTGCTGCATAAAACATCAGAATTCCTCATATCTGCTCCAAAATGAATAAAGAGGGAAATTCATTTCTCAAAATATATTAAGAAAAGACAATTAAATGAAAAAAATATTCTTTAAGATGTAATGGACTCACTAATGCAGCAAATCTGGTCCATACAGATACAGTGTCAAATCTTTTGGTTTGTTTGGAGATTAAACTCCAGACACGCGACTGTGAAACAGCAAGAATACGCATCTCTGCGCGAGAGCACAAGGCAAGCGAACGTGACGCATGGCTACTTGGCTGTCGGCTTTGCTCAAAGCGTCCTTTGCTGCCAGAAGTTGTTGAGGTTGGGCTGTGGCTGGAAGAGCCACAGAGAGAATGGCTCTTCCAGCCATTCTCTCTGTCCTCCATGGGCGACTTCGTCTTCCTCATGGAGGTTGTTTCATTCCCTTGCTGCTTTGTCATTCACAGATTGCGTATAAGGAGGACATTTCTACTTTGCCACAGGGCTTGTATAAGGTCAGTGATTTCAAAGCAGAAGATTCATGAGCTCCTGCTGCCATCTAGTGGGGATGTTTCCCCATTAGACTGATAGCTGAAGAGGTCGTAGAGTTTGTGTCAAGCAGAATAAGTGTCAAATCTGTTTATGATTACTCAACAACCTGACTCATTGCTGTGAGATGACAAGAACATGAGAGGCAATAAAAAAAGGATTCACTAAGTGTTAGCCTCTTTAGTGTTGGTATTATCAACTTAAGGCGCTAAACTCTTGGCTTATGAAGAGAACCACTTATTTTTTAAATCAGCTATCAGATCTGGAAGTCAAGCAAGAACAAAAATAAAATAAAAAAATTCAGGCATGTCTGTGTGAGCAATGCGTAAATCGTGAATCAGAAACCACACAACCTCAGGACCATTGTCTGTTTATAATAAATCATCATCTAAAGAATGAGCCATGTGTACTTGCAGGATCAGGGTCTCTGCACACCCCGAAAGAGATTATTTAATGTTATTTAACTCTAGCCAAATCCGACTAGCAGCTAACAATCAGAAGGCACAATGTGGAGAGTTTAACATCTTTGGGTTTAGATTCATAACGACTTCAACATTCTTCATTAAAGAAAAAGCAAAAACATGCAAACTTTGGAAGAAATGCTGCTTTAAGGAGAGTTTTTTGGCCATCGAGATGGCCAAAAAAACCGAAGCTGCAGCTTTTACAGCTTCAAAAGCATGAAGTCATATGTGTAAATAAGACCCATAAATTGCAATACACCCAACAATGAAGTTGTGGTACTGCTGATTTTCTAACAAAGCACCCCATTGTTAAAATAATCCTGGAAACATTGCAAGCCAAGATGGAAGTGTATGCTGGTAACTGCCAATTAAAGGCGTTAGCTGAAGAACTGCACAATGCTGCCTTTTGATTTAGATTTCCAACTAGTTTCTACAAAGCATGCAGTCCGAAGAACCGATGAGATTTCTTCTTTGCAAGCAGCACTTTAGATGCGACTCAAATTGTTCTTGTGCACAAAAAAACCTACCGTGGAGCAACACCCAAACATGAAAAGATACCGCTGCTTTTCTGCTCAGAGAAGCACAACTGCCAACTGAAAGCACTTATTAATACCACTACATACCATCACAACATTAATACAAGTTTGTAGTCACTTAAACTCTTCAACACTTGAAAAATAATTCCATAACCTACAATGATTCTACAATGATTAGTCATTTTTGAAACAATTATTTTAAGAAGCATTTCTGATTCTCATATCAAGTACAGGTATTTTGAATTTGAAAGAACTAAATTGCATTGCAATTTAATGTGGATGGAAATAGAATAACTTAATCAATAATTAAGGTACATTTCTGTACGCTGAGATTTTTCTGGACTGCTCTTTCTATGTCAGAAATCAATTTTAAAAATTTGAATCCATTATGCAATTTAAATCAATATCTATATGTGATAGTTGAAATTTAATTTAAATAAATCAATTACACATTTATATTATCAATAAAATAATATAAAAATACACAAATGTAAAATGGTTGAAATCCTCAACCTAAATCTAAAACTGTGTTGAAAATCATAATTACAGTGTATCACAAAAGTGAGTACACCCCTCACATTTCTGAAGATATTGAAGTATATCTTTACATAGGACAAATTGACACTTTAACACAATGAAAAGTAGTCTGTGTGCAGCTTATTTAACAGCGTAAATTTATTCTTCCCTCAAAATAATTATATACAGCCATTAATGTCTAAACCACCAGAAACAAAAGTGAGTACACCCCTAAAAGACTACTCCCTAAATGTCCAAATTGAGTAACTACTTGTCATTTTCCCTCCAAAATGTCATGTGACTAGTTAGTCTTATAAGTCTAAGGCAGTGGTTCTTAACCTTTTTTGAGGTACCGAACCCACCAGTATCATATGCACGCTCGCTGAACCCTTCTGTAATGATAAATAAAATATGATTTTTTAAACCCCAAATTCAAGACATAGACAAGATCACCAAGTCTTCTTAAAAGGTAGAGTCTCTGAGAACAGTTCTTCAAAATACAGTCAGTGTTTTTAGCAAAGTTGAGCTGACTGTCCAGGAACGACCCAAGGTATTTAAAATTAGCCACAGTTTCAACAGGTTGGCCTTCGAGAGAAACTGGAACCACTTTAAGGTCTTGTTTAGATCATTTAATTAGCTCTACATTCTTAAGAGAATGAAAAATGTATAATAAATAATAAAGACTTTGCGGTATTCTGATTTAGTAATGTAATTATATTAGTTGTACTACCACCTCCACGCCACTAGAGGCAGTAGCAGGCCCGAAAAGATGCGACTACGGAGCAGATTTAGAAGTACACCGAAAGCTACAGAATTTGGTAAAAACGGTGAGTTTTGCTGAAGTAATTAAAGACAAGTTCAAATCCATGCTGAGAATGGAACTCCTTCAATCAGTGCTCCTCCACAGCACTGATTGGCTCAGCAATGTAACGTGATCCTCTGCAGCAAGTGATGGCAAAGCGGGGCGTCATCATGACTTTACACAGTGTGTCTTTACCTCCGTGGCAGAGGCTCCGCCGAACCCCTGGGGTTCGATCGAACCCAGGTTAAGAACCACTGGTCTAAGGTGTGCATAGGGAGTAGGTGTGTTAAATTTTTAGTACAGCTCTCACACTCTCTCACTGAAAGTTCCAACATAGCACCTCATGGCAAAGAACTCTCTGGAGATCTTAAAAGAAAATGGCCAAGGCTACAAGAGGACTGAAACTGAGCTGCAGCACAGTGGCCAAGATAATTCAACTTTCTGAAAGAGGGAGGTCCACTCAGAACAGACTTCGCGTTGGTCATTCAAAGAAGCTCAGTGCACGTGCTCAGCCTTACATCCAAATGCTGTATTTGAAAGATAGCTGCAGGAGTGCTGTCAGCATTGCTGTAGAGTTTAAAGAGGTGGAGGGTCAGCCTGTCAGTTCCCATACGCTGCACACTACATCAGTTTAGTCTGCATGGCTGTCACCCCAGCAGGAAGCCTCTTCTGAAGTCTGCACACAAGAAAGCCTGCAGTTTGCTGAAGACATGTCAACAAAGGACATGGATTCCTGGAACCAGATCCTATGGTCTGACGAGACCAAGATGAATGTGTTTGGTTCAGATGGTCTCAAGCATGTGTGGCAGCCATCAGGTGAGGAGTACAAAGATAAGTGTGTGATGCCTACAGTCAAGCATTGTGGTGGGAATGCCATGGTCTGGGGCTGCATGAGTGCAGCAGGTGTTGGGGAGTTGCATTTCATGAACTCCAATCTGTACCGTGAAATACTGAAGCGGAGAGTGATCCCCTTCCTCTGGAAACTGGATCACAGGGCAGTGTTCCAGCATGATAATGCCCCCAAACACACTTCTAAGATGACCATTGCTTTAATGAAGAGGCTGAGGGTAAAGATAATGGATTGGCCAAGCATGTCTCCAGACCTAAACCCAATAGAACATCTTTGGGGCATCCTTAAGCGGAAGGTGAAGAAGCGCAAAGTGTCGAATATCCACCAGCTCCGTGATGTGGTCATGGAGGAGTAGAAAAGCTAACCAGTGGCAACCTGTGAAACTCAAATACACTGTATTTGACATTTCTTGTATTGCTGCTCATGAAATAATAAGCTGCCATCTTTAATTAAATTAACAAGCTTTATATTTTATTATTTAATTAGATGTCCTGTACAATACTGAAATATTTAAATAATTATTGCTCAATGTACTTAATGTATATTTGTCCAATGTTATCTATGGTGGTGGGTGCCACTAACAAAAAAAAAAATAAGTTATGCTTGGGTTAAAGCACTATACCAACACAGTGTGTAGCACAAGCTATTGTTAAAGTGCTAATTAAAATTATAACTGCCTTGATAGAAAACAACCATCTAGAATCAATTTTTAATTTTGACATTATAAATGTACATGTTCTATAATGACCATAGATATTGCATTTATGTTTACATGTTCTCTATTATTTGTGTTTTACTTTGTTCCTATATGTTTCTTCTTTCAAATGAAGTAGGGTGGGAGGAGACAGGGGAAACGGAACTGCTCCTTAAATAGTTATCTTCCATTTCAAAATAAGAGCATGAATATAATTGTATAACTAGTTGAAGAATTCTTAACAGCTGATGACTAAAACTTTACCCAGAAAAATCTGTTTAAGGAAATCTAAGTGTGCTAAACATTTTCAGCAAATGCGCTAAATAAATAATTTGCTTCGTTATTAGCGCCGTAGCAGAAGTGAGTCCACTTATGGTTATTTAAACTAAAACAAGTAGCAATATATTTTTTAATTGAAATGTAGCACAAGTAACACCATTTAATAATTTTCTGTCACTTGCATTGATCATTAAATCAATTGATATTTTACAAATGGATCAAATCTCAGGGGAACAAAATTATTAGTAAAGCTATGTTATTTTATAGCTTTATTTTTGGAGTTGTACTCATTTTAAATATGCTTGCCTATTTAAAGTCTTTGTATATGTAAGGATCAGTGTACAATGCCTTGAGACCAGAGCTAAACTTGTTGATCTCATGCAAAATGCCACTTGTGGAAGAAAACTGACACATTCCCCTGAATACTCCATCCTGTGACACACAGTGCTGGTAGCATATCAGTTTTCATTAGCAGAGACAGGGAAGCTGATAGCAAGAGAAACAGAAAAAAAAACAAGGGGGGAAAGTCACTACAGTCTGCATGAGACTGAGATAGAAGTTCACCTTCCTGCATAACAAACAAAAGTCACAAAAGATATTCATGTGTGAACCAATATATTAGTTACAATTTCCTTAATTTTTGGAGACAACATATGAAAAACTGATCTGCAAATGTCATTTGCTCTGGTGTGGGAGCAAAAAGGGGCTTCGTCAGTACAATTATCCACTTTTCAGATAGAGAAAATTGTGTCTGCTGAATTTGGAATTGGTCAGGCTTTTTAAACACAGGTGATAGGCTGGAAAACTGCAATCAGTGCACATTTTGTAGACTTGAAGCCAACAGACACATTTGTTCACAGAGTTGGAACAACTTTTCACAGAAAAGAAGATGAAATTTAGTCTTTAAAATGGGCTTGTATGATTATAAGGAAATATGACGTGAGAATATTGGTAGATATTGTTACAGTCATATGACTAAGCAAGTCAGAGAATAAGAAAGCTAAGCAGCAACAATCTTTCAATCTGAACAAGGTTTTCTTTAACAGCAATAAAACTACTTTTATAGTTTCCTTGTAACTTGACAACCTCCTTTTTGCATTTAATGCTTTAATAAAACACACCCCAAAAGACTTGCAGCTGCAATTTCAGCAAAAACTGGTTCTGAGCTTGTTTTCCCAAAGCAGAACATAAATACATAGCAAATTTGTATTCATTTCTTTCATATAAAAATCAAAATAAAATATATTAACGCTTGTGGACGCAACACAAAAAAATACAGGACTGTGTTCATGCATGGGTGGAAATGTTTCTGTAAAAAGAGGATGGAAATGAAGCCCCTCTTTTTACAGAAACAATAAAACAGTAAGACAACATGACCATAAACAAAGCGGACAGTCAGTCTGAGACTGTCTGCAGCAGGATAGAGGCTGATTCATGTCCACAAACATGGGACAAACGCCTGTCCACATGCAAACATGCTCTCTCTGCAGCACATTCAATCAACTTTAAGCCTTCAGTTGCACGCTTTATCTTTGCAAAGCTAAAGAGTGCAAAGATCAGACATAAATCTCCAGTTCGATCGGACGCAGGAGGCTTACAACCAGAGAAACAACTTGTGGCGTCTCTGACAGCTTTTCTCCAGGGAACCAACCCGGTAAGAGCGGTCCTGCCTTCTCACAGATTTCCCTCACCTACATAACTACTTAAGAGCCTGCAGGAACATATGGAAATAAACACAAAGACTCACTATTTCCCTGTGGTGGAACAGTTTGAACCTGAAAGAGACACAAACTGTGACTCTGAGAGAAAGCTGCGACAGATGGGGGGTCTGACCAGGCCAGCACTCTGACCCTGAACAGAGAACTGCAGGCAAATGACTCTGGATTAAATGTAAAATAAGCCCAACATGTGATTAAAAACAAGACTGTTCTCTCACCTGTCATCCTCTCCCTCTGCATGCTGGCTCCTGAAGCCTGCAGCAGCCATGAAAGCTCTAGCTTCCACCGACATGCCCATGTGGCCCTCGGCGGCTCCCTCGGCTGCCCCCAGCCTGGGCAGACCCAGCAGACCCTGGTGCTGAATCAAGAGCTTCTGGGCGTTCTCCAGCTCTGTGTTTTTGGCCATGCTTCCTCCTCCAGGAACATGAGCAAGGTTTGCCCCGAGGGTGAGCAGCGGCTGCAGGTCGGCTTGCAGGGCGGTCAGCGGCTTGTACGGGGTGCCTTGGAGGGCCACCGGGTGCTGGAGTTGTGTTTTTGGCAGAGGGTGGGGTTGAGGCTGAAGAGAAGTAAAAGCCGCGGGGGTCGGCACGGCAGCCTGACCCGGAATTGGAGTGATACTGATGGGATGCTGCAGTGGGATTCCTGGAACTGGAGCAGAGATCCCAGGATTCACATGTGGAAGCGGCGGCTGAACTTGTGTCTGAAAGGGAGCGGTTGGCTGGATGAAGTCAGGTTGTCTGACCCCTCCTGAGGGTGCGATCACTCCTGTGTGGAGCTGGGATGTGGGGTAACCTCCCTGCGGTTGTGGATCCACAGCATAGGGTAATGGCTGGGATATTGCAGGAGGAGGCTGAGACACAGCTGCAGGTTTCTGCATGTACGTCGTCCCGGCAACCTCTTTGGGGGAAATATAGCTCTGGGCAGTAGGCTGCGTCACCACCTGTGAACTGGTGAAGTCCTGGGTGGGAGGGTGGTACGGCTGCAGCATGGCGGGAACAGCTGGACTCGGCCCGGCATTTCCCCCCTCAGCCTCTACAGCCACGTCTATGGTTCTGGCTGCCTCAGGCGGAGCTGGGTGAGCGACCTCCTTTTCGTAATACTCTGTGCACGTCCATCTTCCTTTGCGAAAGGGCTCCGAGTTCGTGTCTAGTTTCACGACCCTAAAACGGGAGCCAGGGGCCGCCTGGCTGTGGCTGGGCTGGGCCACCTGCCCGCTTGCAGTGGTGTCAGAACCAGCGGCAGAAACATTACAAGGTTTCACAACGTTTTGGATATTAGTAGCAGGAGCTGAAGCTCCAGCAGGTTTGGGGTTTTCATACACCAGCGGCCTCTGGACCATAGCTGGACTGGAGCTGGCTACTGGCGCAACGGGAAGAGTTGGTAGCGCTAGGTCAGACTGGTGATGGTGGGCCTGCTGTGGGTAGTATTGATGATGCACAGACCCATTCACCAAGGAGGACCCCTGAGTCACGTGATGCAGCTGCAGAGGTTCATTAGGGGACACCAGTCCGGGAGTGTCCACCCCATGGAGACTGTTCAAGGTCTCATCTGAGGAGCTCCTCTCCGGGACTCCCGTGTCTGCAGGCCTGGATGCGGACACATCCAGCATCTCAGAGGAGGACAGGTCCTCTGTGTGGGACTCGTCCATGTCATCATAGCTCTCCGTGTCATCAGCCAGACTGTTGTTCCCGCTGACGTTGATCTGGGCCGAGGTGACGCTGGTTATCTGGAAGCCGCTCTTCTTCTTCACCTGAGCTCCCAGCGCTTGAAGAGCCGGGGAAGAGGATCCAGCCTGCGCCGGGCTCGGGCTCTCCTCAGAGAGGTTACCTCCGACAGAAGAGGAGGGAGATCCGGACGCGCTGCTGCTGCCTCTCCGGTAATGGAAAGCGGCTTTGCGGGTGGCAGTCCCCGGGGGGTCCCCGGTGTAGTCCTGATGGTGCATGTTTGCAGTGAGGCCAGTGAAGTAGAGGGGTTGTCAGGCGATACTAAACAGCCTTATGTGACAAGTCATATGATTTACGTCCTTTATAATAAAATACAATTTTAGGAAGACGTTCAAAAATAGGCTCTACGGTGAATATGCACTTCCTCCTGCCAAAACACGCATCGATCCATCATTTTAAATTAAAACCAGTCTTTAAATGCTGCAACTAAAATAAAAAAGCGACGACTGGTAGCTAGCTAGCAGCCATTAGCGCCTCCTGAACTTTGTATCTCCATTTAGCTCCTATATTCAAACATTTAACTAATATACATGAGGCAATTAAGCAAATTCAAAATAATAATATTTCATATTTTTAGTTGTCCTTTGAGAAGAGTCTGTTAGCCTGCCGTGTGTCGCAGGAAAATCTTCGCATATATTCCCTTCCTCCGGGAGCCGACTAGTCTCGTCAAAATGGAAAGAAAAATAATCCCGAGTCGGTTACACAAGCCGTTTCCAGTTAGCAGAACATAGAGTCTGGGCAATATCCGTCTTTGTAATGGTAGAAATTGCTGGGTGAGTCCATGTCAGCGCAGCTTTCAGCGTCCGTCCGTGTTTGCTGTATCATTGCCGGTGAGCTCTAGAAGCAGCAGCAACGGTAGGAAAGCAAACATTGCCCATGCGCATGCGTGTGGAGCGTTTAGGTCCCGAAATTGGATCGTGTTTTTGATTACAAACCATTGTTTGAGCATTTATTTCTCTAAATAACTTGATAAAATGTACCATTTGGCCACAGGATATAAGCATTTTCCTCAATTACAAACGGGAAAATGCAACCCATTTCAATCCTAAAAGCTAATAAAATTACCTAACAAAAAATTACCTAACACTACAAGCGGGCATGAAGCTCTGGGTTGTGTTTATTTTTTCTTTCTGGGACCACAGTTAAGAAATGCTACTATAAACAGCAATGACATAGTAGATAGATGATTTACATACACATATACTGCTCAAAAAAATAAAGGGAACATTTCACTTTAATTTTGTGTGTGGCTCCAAATCCAGGCCTCCATTGGTTAATAAATTTGATTTCCATTGATGATTTTTGTGTGATTTTGTTGTCAGCACATTTAACTTTGTACAGAACAAAGTATTCAATGAGAATATTTCATTCATCCAGATCTAGGATGTGTTATTTGAGTGTTCCCTTTATTTTTTTGAGCAGTGTATATAATTGCTGATGTCATACATCGTAAGCACGTTAATAATAATAAATTAGGAATGTCAGCTTGTTACAACTAAAATATTTAACAAGAAATTTGTAGTGCCTGTGAATCACAAAATCTGATAAGCAGATTTGACTTGTAATAATCTTTACTGTTATATATTTTTAGATTATTTTGTTGTTCTTTTAACTTTTATATAGACAGGTCAAACTATAATACTATTTTTACTATACAGTTTGGTAGTTTCTCTTTGGACTGTTCTTTTCCCTATTCTTCATCAGTCCATTGCTTGGTTATTCCAGATAAATAATTTTAATGTGTCTGCCCTATGAGTTAATGAGGCAGAGGAAAACCCCCAAAACATAAACAATACATAATGGTAATCCATAACCTATTTCTTTAAAAAATACCAAGGATAAACATTCGACAGAGTATAATATGTTAGCTCCAAAGAGTGTTTAGCTGAAAACTTGGCATACACATCATGATAAATAGTACTGATGCTTTGGGCATTGTGTCTGATTAAAAATGTAGGTTCAAAGATCAGGGGTCTCATTTTAAAATGTGGCAGGACAAAACAGGACCTGAAACTGCCACCTGTCATTTTCTGTGCAAAAGTTGTGCTCTGTAAAAAAAAAAAAAAAAAAAAAACTTAAGGGGAGAATGTGCAGATCCTCACAGAAAGTTTTGCTTTGGAGACAGCAGAAACTGGTGATGCAGATGGTGAGGTGGGAAATATTAGTAACTGTACAAAAAAAGCCTGTCTGGTTAAGCATTTCTATTGCTAGTGCTTCAATTAAAGTAATTGCAATAGAGATGATTAAACTTTAGTCTTGTGCAAAACATCTTTTCTGTAAGGAAGTTGAACGGAAGTGGAAATTGATTTTTTTTTTTTCAAAATAAAATACTCCACAAACTGCCGTTAAATTGAGAACAGTAGTAAGACCAAAGTCAGAGTGAGTCGTAGAGAAGGAAGAGAAAAGCTGCATGCATGTCATGAGTTGTACGTTTGTCATTTTTACCGCAGCTGATGTATCACTCCCACAACAGAAATGCTTCTGATACCCCTTCATATATGACAACAACATATCTGTTAAATATAGTGGCAAGCTGGGAAACACAACATACGTACTGATGTACTCTTCCGCTATAATCTGCAGGGGAACGTGGGTTACCCCCCAGGTGTTCAATTCTAACCCCCTTTTCAAACCATCAGAGTATAGAAGAGGTGCACTTTAATACAGCTCATTCCCATGCATGTTTAGCCGTGTATTGTGCTATTGGCCTCATATCATCTAAGGAAGGTGTGCAAAATCATCAAGGCATGTGGTGTGCTGCACCATTTGGCACTGAGCCATGGCATCCATCTCCTTTCGTGGCTCCCTTCCTCCTCAGAATGACAAACCTTACCAGTTTCAGTGAGGCACCAGATGTCACTAGAGAACCATGAATGAAGAATGCCTCATTCATTGCCTTATGACACTTCATTTAGCCACCAATAGTGAGAATTGTTGCTATGTCCAACTGGATGGATTCTTTTTCATCTTGTGGCAACAACTTGCAGTATATATATACATACACACACACACACACACCCACCCACACCCCCCTACCCACACACACACACACACACACACAC
>NW_006800590.1:141998-143225 GCF_000485575.1 Poecilia formosa | reverse complement strand
TTTTTTATTAACCTGAAAAATGATGCAAAAACCTATGTTTTATTATTTTTCTTTGGTGAATTTGTTTTTTCTATCTTTTTTTAAACTGCCTAAATGGTCAATTTAGTAACATCACATTAAATTAACTCAAAATACCCTTATTTTTTTAAAAATTTGTGTCTGAGAAATTTTTTGTCAACTCTGTTACCATATGGTTTTGTCCCTGTAAATCTGTGAAATTGCCTTCTACGACTATATAAACTGCATAAAATTAAGTCATTTACTTTTACTGATAAGACCTCAAACACACAGAGGTCTATGTGCCATTCTCTGGGGAATATGTTAGTCTAAAAATCACAATCACTAGGGGTTATTGTTTTCAGCGTCAATCTTGTTACCAACGTATCATGAGAAAAATACCACAGATTTTTGATCAGAGACAAGTTTATTTAATGGTTTTAAACCATTATCTCAGTGGTGTCATGTTTTTTCAGAATTTCTACTCACAAGTGGAGTTTTTAATAAAAATGTTTGAAATTGTCAATTCTGTTGCCATTAACTCTGTTACCAAATAGGGTAACAGAGTTGATGGTAACAGAGTTTTTAGTTCTAAATTATTATGGTCCTGTCAATTCTGTTACTAACACCAACTCTGATAGGTAACATAATTGACAAGTTTATGACATACTTTCACAAAACAAAAAGGAAAACTGTTGTCCAGAGCAACATATACATTGTTGGTTGACTTCTGCTATGATTTAGTATTACTGACCAATTTTATTTCTAAAAGAATGATGGTTTTCAATTAGTTTTAAAGAAAAATGTTTGACCCTATGCAAATAACTCTGTGAAAAGTTGAGTATCTTTTGATTTTTTTAAAATGTATTTTTAATAAAACATCTCAATTTAAAGTAGTAGGACACTTAGTGTAATGGAATAAAAATATTTTAGTCTGCTAGAATTTATTGTTTTTTTCACTCACTGTCTATATTGTCCGTAACAGAGTTGACATAACATAGCGCAAGACATATGTTTTTTTCTGAGAAAAAAAAAATATGTAGCTAATGTTGGGCAATTACAGATTTTTTTAAAGTTTAATGCCTTTTCAATAGACTACCTAAGAAACTTTTTATGAAATGAAAAGTTTTTTTTTGTTCTTGAAGTGCCAAATATATATGAGCACAGCACAGAAGGGCATAGGCATAAATAGCAGAGGAGCCAAACACCAACTCCTTGTAGACCACACAG
>NW_006800590.1:137668-140629 GCF_000485575.1 Poecilia formosa | reverse complement strand
AATATATATATATATATATATATATATTGCTTCTTTGTGTGCTTTGGAGTTTCTGTGCTGATTATTTTTTTCACGAAGCGATAAAAGCTGGGTAGCTCTTGAATTGCTACAAATTAAAGCTGTATTTCCTTCAGCCCACTGGCTGCAATGTTGACACCTTGAGATGCCATGAGACCTAAACTCTGAACATCATGGCATGGAGTGCATCCCAGTTTTCCATGTCTGGCATATAACCATTTATTTTAACTTTTAAACTGGGATAATCAGTAGCCTAGCATCATGACCTGTTTGTTCTGAAGATCCTGCAGCTTCCACTTCGTCTTCCTAACATGGCGACTCCTCACCCTGACTCTCATACTGATGGGAGGAACCACAGAGCTCTGTTTAGTTAAAAGCAAAACTTCTGAAGTTGGGATATTTTTCCTCCAACAGGTTCCAGAGGAATCACCTCAAACTAGATGTTAGACTGGATTTTATTTCAATGTCATTTGTGAATGTTAGAGCCTCATTTTCAACAGTGGAGCTATAAAGGTTGAAAAAGGTTATCATTTTGGAGAAAGTCTCATCAACATCAATATTTCCACCAAATAAGAGGCAAAAAAGAAAAATTTGTTTGATAAAGGAAAAGCCTGTCAGACTCTGAGCCCGACAGCACCAAACTATTTTTTTTTAAATATTAGACAATTAATTTAATTTCACATAATTATTGGGGTAGAAGAGATTTGTTTGTTAAATACTTAATGAAACATATTTACCGTGTTTGATGTTTGTTGTAAATGACGAATACTCACAAAGAACGAGGTAATTAGTCCAAGTTTGTCATTTATTGAATGTTCAGAAACTGCAGCGGCTGTGATGAACCATCGCAAAGGGAAACAAAGGTAAAACAACCCGAACTGGTGATCAAAACCACTCGCATCTTTTTACTCTCCGTTTCCCTCTGTCATTTAAGCACACCTGTTGCCTTGGCAACCTCCAGCGCTCCACAAGCCGACCAGAGATTACGTTAAATACATAACAATTAGTCCGTAATGATATTAGGTGTCCCCTGAACACAGCGGTGGTTTATTAGTTAATTTCAAACTTCTGCTCTGCTAGTTATTTTGGAAATGAAACGGAAACGCACAGAATTGGGCAACACCTTGTTGAAACAATAATTACTGAGATTATTATTGTTGGGGTCATTAATTTGAATACGTTTTGTTAATTTTGTTGTTGTTCTTTAATAAAGTTGCAAACGTTTTAAGCGAGCCAGAGGAGGATGTGCTGGGCTCAGCGTCCTGGCGGCGTTGCGTTTCTCACCTAATGTTGAGATCGACTCAAAACCTTCTGCGAACAACGTATTGCACAAAAAGTTCAGAAACAATAGGAAAAAAGTTATTTATTAACTGATTAAGTCGCATTTTAGATTGTTCTTGAAAAACTAATCAGTCACGGCTAATTAGTGGGTGAACTCACGACTGCACAGTGAATCCATTGATTTTTTACAGCTGACAGCCGGAGTATGTTTGTTTTTTACATATAACTCTTAAATGCATCATAGCTAAGGCACAGTTTGCTTTTTATTTTAATGTTATTAGAAGTGGTACTGGTTTATATTTTGAAAAATGTTAATGATCACATGGTTGTGAGTCAAATATTTAATAAAATCTGAATGTGGGAAAACAGGACCTCGTTAGAATAATGGTCAGTATCCCTGCTTGTCACATGGGAGACCAGGGTTTGATTCTCCGATGGGGAGCATGTTCATGCACATTTTTTTCTATTGGGAAATGTTCTCAGCCACAGGGCAATAATAGTCTGGTGATATTATAAAAGTAGATGCCGTGGAAATTTCAGAAATTTCAGAAACCACACCAGTGGTTTTCCCCCAACCACTGGTGTGGTTGGGGGAAATCAGGTCCTCATTAGCATAGTGGTTAGTGTCCCCACCTGTCACATGGGAGACCTGGGTTTGATTCCCTAATAGGGAGCTTATTTGGATGCCTGGTTTCATTTTGGCCAATGTTGTCTACTTCAGTGCAATAATAGTCTTGTGATATTATAAAAGTAGATGCCGTGGAAATTGCCAAAATACCAAGAGTGGGTGTGGTTAGATGAAAACATGTTCTCGTTAGAATAGTGGTCAGTATCCCTGCCTGTCACGTGGGAGACCGGGGTTTGATTCCCCGATGGGGAGCATGTTCTTACGCCATTTTTTCTATCGGGAAACGTTCTCCGCCACAGCGCAATAATATTCTCGTTATATAATAAAACTCGGTGCCGTTGAAATTTTCAAAACCCCATAAGTGGGTGTGGATGGGTTAAAACAGGTCCTCTTTAGTATAGTGGTCAGCATCGCCGCCTGTCGGGTTGGAGACCGGGGTTCGATTCCCCGACGGGGAGCTTATTTGGATGCCTGGTTTCATTTTGGACAATGTTGTCTAATTCAGTGCAATAATAGTCTCGTGATATTATAAAACTAGATGCCGTGGAAATTGGCAAAATACCAAGAGTGGGTGTGGTTGGGAGAAAAGACGTCCTTGTTAGTGTAGTGGTCAATATCCCCGCCTGTCACGTGGGAGACTGGTATTCGATTCCCCGATGGGGAGCTTATTTGAATGCCTGGTTTCATTTTGGCCAATGTTGTCTACTTCAGTGCAATAATAGTCTCGTGATATTATAATAGTAGATGCCGTGGAAAGTTACGAAACCCAAAGAATTGGTGAGGTTGGGCAAAACAGGTCCTCGTTAGTATAGTGGTCAGTATCCCCGCCTGTCACGTGGGAGACCGGGGTTAGATTCCCCGACGGGGAGCTTATTTGGATGCCTCGTTTCATTTTGGCCAATGTTTAAGTCAGTGAAATAATAGTCTCGTGATATTATAATAGTAGATGCCGTGGAAAGTTCCGAAACAACAAAAGTGGGTGTGGTTCGGGGAAATCAGGTCCTCGTTAGTATAGTGGTCAGTATCCCCGCCTG
>NW_006800590.1:128005-137233 GCF_000485575.1 Poecilia formosa | reverse complement strand
TTTCACATGGTCTTTCCATGTCTCACTGAACACCACAATGTCATCGATGTATGCTGCTGCATAGCCATCAGCTCCTTTTAAAACCAAGTCCATCATCCTCTGGAATGTAGCTGGAGCTCCGTGAAGTCCAAAAGGCATAGTTCTGAAACGATAAAGTCCACTAGGAACCCTGAAAGTGGTTAAATCTGTCACTTTGACCGGCGGAGGCTCTGCGTTAAAGAAGGAAGTGAGGCAACCAATGTCTTTGAGGTGGATTTATTTGGGAGCTCCAAGTCTTCATTACACCAACACCTTTTTTTTTAGGGAAACAAAGAAGCTGACATTTATACCTGAGGCAAGTTCCAACACTGACACCAGGTAAAGGGGTGATCAAAAAGAAAAGACAAACAAACACTACTTACACAAAACTAACAAACAATAAATGATCCAACAAATATTTACATGCATGCAAATTATTAAAATTAAACTAACCTAAAGTCAATCAAAAGTAAATATAACTAAATATAAATCCTCAGAGTATTCCCCCTCTTAATGGAAGCTGGTATGCTCCAGGAGCAGTCGTCTCCCTCTCTGCTCCACCTTGCTGAGACACACCCAGAAAGGCAAATACTCAATTAACTCAAATTGAACTAATCTAAATCAAAACAAACTGACATTTTCCCCCACATTCTCTGAACAGGAAAGATGGCCAGTCTCCCTACCCAAAAAGAATGTTCACCAAATGTCAGCATGTAACTGAAATAAAGAACTGATACAAAACACATTTGAACTGAAAACAACATAATATCAATAATCAACATGGGATGGAACCCCTGGTCTCCATCACACATACACATCACCTTGCATGTATTTTCCACCTTCATCTGCACAGGAAAGTCATTTAGGTATACAAACTAGGGTTAAGGTTTAACTATTGTAAGAAGTTGCTGAAGGTATGCCTTGATAATGTGTTTTAAATAATCTGTACGTGCAGTTGTATCAAACCACCACTGTGTTCAACTAACTAGACTCTTCTAACAAAGAAACAACACGGATGACCTGATTCACCATTGGACAGGTTCAACTTTGCAGTTCCAGCTTAGAGTGTCTGGATGGCAGGACCTGGCGATTTCTGCTGTTCCTGCACCAACTAAGATGTAGGCAGGTTATTTTAATAAATTAATTAATAAAAAAAAATGGTTCCATTACCATTAGGCAGAAGTTTACTTCAAGAATGTAAACGGAGCCACAACAGGGTGAAAGTGAAAGAAATGAAACAGGAAGAAGGTGGCCAGGAAGAAAGTCAAGAACAGCTTTGAAAAAATCTGATTATTCTTTAGATTTATTCAATAAAGTTTCTGTTATTTTGTTAGAACTGTTTCCAAGCAGCTTCTGCTTAATCACATGTATTAAACCTAGAATTACTCCGTGAGGTATTGAGGATGTCAGGCTAAGTTAAGTGATGTCAGTTCAATTAAATTAATTTGCTTTTGACATGAAAGGCAGAAATTCACAAAGAGCGACACCTGACGTCCCAATTCTAAGGGGCAAATGCAGAGTGCTCTGTGTTCAGTTTTGTAAGATTACTTTTACACATATGTAATTAAACTTGTAAATATTTGTCTTCAAGACTGGACAACATTGAACCAGAAACACACAGTACTGTTTGTCATCTTTAATCTGGTGACAATTAAACATTTAACTTTGACTTCAGAACATAACATACCTAAATAAACATAAATAAACCCATTCTAAGCAAAATTATTAGTTAGACTGGAAGGTAAGAAAGATTATCTGTAACTATGAAGGAACTGGACTCTATTGATGGTAACTTATAGCCCTCTGGTGGTGTAACAATTACATTACACTGTACAAACATGCATGGGTTATATATACATTAATACTAAGTAGTAATGCCTGCTGTTAACTAGGCTGATCTATATAGTGATTTTTCACTTCTATGAATGTATTCTTTTCAGTCATGCCCCTCTTCAAAGTTCCCAGTACTGATCTGCAGTCACTAATGTTTTCCGAGATCAAAATGAAGCTGAAAGCATCCTTGTGTCTTGCTTAAGCTGTCCAGGTAGACAGATAGAGATAGAGTGCTGAAGGTTGTTAAATGAGAGGTAACAGGAAATAGCAGCTTTTTGTTTCTTTGGCTCCAACAAACTACAGACATCTCCATAGACATGGAAAGAATCTTGGAAATTTTCCTTAAATAACTGTTCAAACCATCATATCAAGTCAGATTTCCAACAATGTGAAAGCGGATACTTTCTCCTGGTTGGTGCTCTAGATGTACTCAGTACTGATTCTGACTGACCGTTGTGTCTGGGACACTGGGAAAAGAGGGATGTGGACGGGTAGATTCCGGTTCTGTTCCTGCAGATACAAAGAAGAAATCAGCAGCAGCATTCCTGCCACCAGATGCAGAACTCCAGCTGTCCAGCCACAGAACAGAGAATCACCGAACTCCCAGCGAGGCACCACATCCGGCACCGACTCGTCAAAGAATCGCACCACAGTCAGGTGAGCTATATAGGAGACTGGGACCAGGACCAGTATTCCAGCTGCCAGGCTTAGCGTCCCACCTGCTGTCTTCAGGACCTTCTTAAAGCTTCGGTCATCCACCTTCCGACAGCAGCTGTTGATCAAGTTCAGGCCCAGGACAGCTAGCACCGAGCCCATGAGCCCAAAACCCAGAGCAGCACACATCAGAATCCGGGCCAGCTTGATGTCTGGCGGCAGACCCAGCAGGCTGTTGTATGGTCGACATTCCTGCAGACCCAAGTCCTGTATAACGCAGGTCTTCCATAGTCCCACCTCCAAACTCTCAGTGGGGAGCAGGTCTGTGGAGAGCGTCAGCCAGAACGGCATCATAGTTGTGCACAGAGAGCAAAGCCAGCCCCCTGCTGACAACAGAACCCCCAGCATCTCCACAGTCCCAACACTCCAGTCCATGATGGCCTCAGGTGTCAAGAAGACATCAGACCCTCTGGAAAAGGAACACCACCGTCCAGAGTGACTGAAAATGTGAGCGGCTCCCTAAACCAGTCAGAGGGGACACAGTGATTGGTTGAATGCAAACAACAGTGTGGCTGTGAGGTGGCCTACAGGCAGCAGACAGGATGGTACATCTCTGACTGAAAGGCATTTGAAGTCCCCCCCTCCATCCCGCTGCAGTGTCACCAGGCACGCTGCTCGTTTTCCACATTGTCTGTTGGCTCTTTGTTCTCAGAGAAAACAGGAAACAAGGACAGACAACAGGCAGCCTGATGGAGCATAGACAGATTCAGGTTCACCAGAGTTTCACTGCTTACAGAAGTTTTAGTTTAAAATCATTTGAGGAACCTTTGAGAAACAAGATGGCATCTTTCTGCTTCACAAAACCTCTTAAAGATTAAAGAGAGGTCAGAAAATATAGTTTTGATATGTTCTATCAAGGTTAGACTACATTTAGTTATGGGTACACTCCGTTACTGATAATTATCACAAATATTTCTCGAGTGTCCAGTCCTGACAGATTAGGCAAACAGAACAATTGAATCCCATTGCAATGTCAGAGAAAGATTTGCTCTACAGCAGGGGGAAAATTAGACTTTTTCCCAATTCTAGAGTTATCATTAAACTGATGGCACAGTAGGTCAAACTAGTTCAGGAAGTACACTGAAGCAGCAATTATAATGCGACAGAGGGGAACAGAGAGAATACAGGGCTGAGTTGTCTATTCTAGCCCTCCAGAGCTATTGTCCTTCAACATTTGTGTATTTGTTCAACACAACTCAATGGCAGTGTTGAACTAAATGGCAGAATATCCCCACATTTATCCAGGTGTGTTTGTGTTTTAGATGAGGCCCATGCAAAAGTTGCAGGATGGTAGTTCTTAAAACTAGAGCATATAGCACAGTGAGGGTATCAAACATCAGGGTGAAAACAGAAATTAAAAAACCCCCTGAAATAATCAGTGAAAATGTTATTGTTGCTATGTGGCGTTGCAGTTAGTGGCACTGTTGCATCGCAGCCAGAAAGTTGTGAGTTTGAATCTCAGTCAGTTAAAAGTAGACTGTCATAATGTGATATGGTTGGCGGTGAGAATGACACTTGTATATGAGAGGCCCAGGCAGACATTGTATGAAGAATTTATTGATGACTCCACAGAACTCAAGCACAAGAAACAGACAGGTAAGCCAGACGAAGACAACTGACGTGCTATGTTTGACAAGGACATGACAAAAGACAACAAGTGGACTTAAATACACAGGGAGTGTAATCAGGGAATGAGACACACCTGGGAAGCAATCAACACGGAAGACGTGACAGGAACAGGACTAAACACAGAAAACCTCAAAAATAACTATACAGAAAACACAGAATACAACATAGACTAGGTAGAACACTAGTATATTGCTGATTGTTAAGGTAGAAACACAATGCTTCTTTAGCAGATATGAATTGACACAAAATATACCATTTCATTTCCAAAAACAACGAAAGATATGAAACGGAACTAAAATGACCAACACCCACCATCATTTGTCATATTCTATGAGAGTCAACAGACTCAAATGGTGATAAAAACCAAAATAAATAGAAATAAGGAGCAACATGTTCAACCAACATGTCAACCAATGTACCTAAATAGTGTGTTGACAGCTATAAATCAAAAGTAGGAAAGGAGAAAATGGCATCATGTGAGGATGAAATGGGAGTACAAATTGACCCAGAGCCCGCCACCTCCCACTGAAGGATAAATAAATAAAGAAGTGTGTTGTTGGCTTAAAGCTGCCATAGGCCTTTAGTGGGAGCTAATCCAGTTCTGAAAAGGTTTTTCCTCCCAGCTGCTTCAGACTGCATTCACACCCTACGAGCTTCATCTGCATCACAACACATTCAGATCAGGCTAATAGCATTACTGGGTCTCACCGGGTTGTTATTCCTGCCATCATTGTCATTATTATTAGCTTAAACTCTGCCTCAGTCCTATAACGGCAGTTCAAAATTAAACTAATTTTCTACTTTGGTAATTTAGAAGAAAAGGAATGCCGTGTTGCATTGTGTTCATGTCATGGTGACGGTTTTATATAAACATCTATTTGCTCGTGTGAAACAGAGAAACACATTAAATCTGACTTGTTTATTTCATTTATATTAATTAAGAAAAGTTGAATGTCAGAGTCAAATTGCCAGCAGCACATATTGTATTAGCTGAGATTAACTGATGTATGGAGCATCAAGGAATCTTATTCACGTGGAAAAACACTTCTTACTTCTAATTGGGGGCCAGTTTAAATCCTTTATTCCCATTAAAACCAGTGCTCAGCTTCAGCCTTTCCTGTTAGTTTTCCATGGACCTCCAAGGCAGTGTAAAGGATTTCCACAGACACTGAGGTCATTAATGATACATTTCTGACCATTCAGGACTATTTACATGTCAGTGAAGTTAAAGTAACTCCTCAGTTCAGACATAATGGAATGCACTGTGACTCCCTTGAAGGAAGAACGCCACTCAGCATTTTATATCGATCGGATTCTGGGTTTGGATCAGGAAAACCCTGGGAAGAGTCTGAAATTACACCGACCCTGGACAGGTGAGGAGTTTTGCTTTTTGACTCACCCTCAGGACTAATATGCTCTGTTTTCTGCTTGAACAGTCACACCTGTTTGAAAGTTTGATCAAGCTGTACAATCATTTCTTTACTTTTACCCTAACTTTATTACTTAATATGACACACATTTATGTTGATTTGTTTGATGAGGCTGGAATAGGCATAATGTATTTTCATCTCTTTATTTTACTTTGCCAATTTTTTTTTATTCTTTGGTTTACAGATTGACCTGTTAAATAATAACAATCCTTATTAAAAGATTTTTCTTTGAAACAGGTCCACAAAACGATTTATTTTATTGTGATTTCTTATGAAAGTGGAAGATAAATAAATTTTTTACTGTTAAAAATTGTTCTTTTCAATCTGAAAGTCAAATCAAATTTTAAAAATATGTTGCTAGACTTTGCCACTATTTTAAAAATGTTTCCAATTTATCTGCCATTAATCCATTCATCCATCAACATGCCTACTTTCTTTTGCATTACCAGGTTATAGGTACAAAGCATTATCACTCTAGAAATATCCACCATAAATTCAAAGAGAAATTTATAACTGAAGATTCTTAATATCTGAGTCTGGAAAATGTAGAATTTCATATCCATATTTTCACTATCAATCTTGTGTAGAAACTCTGTAAAATGTCTGAGAGGTTTGTTGGGGAGCTTGGAAGAAGTTTTTTTAGTTGGATTAGATTGAAATAGAAATGAAACTCTTTATATGGATAATAACTTACCACCAATCAGGTAACCTTCCCAAAGTGAAACAAGTTTAGGGTGGTGGCAGCATCATGCTGTGAGGATCCTTTCTTCTAGGCTGGTCAGAGTACACATTGGGATGAAATAATTTTCATGAATGCATGTCCAGTTATTTAATTTTCCATTTATTTATTAAATTATCTTTTAAAAATCTCCTCAGAATTTGGAGCAGAGATGGGGAAGACAGAGAAAAGTTTCTGCTGTAAGCAAAACATTTGTTATCAAGCTCCGCTGCAAAACCAAACTGGACCCAAACTAAGCTGGTATGCTGGACGACGGGCACGCACAGCCTTCAGCAGCAGCCAGGTGTTCTGTCTTCCATTTAACCTGGAACTTAGGATCTCATACAGCAGCTTTTTTTTTTTTTTTTTTTTTTTTTTTTTACAAACTTAGCTTTGATTCTGCTCAATCAGGTGAATGCTCTGGAGATGGTGTTCCGGGTCGACTGCTATCCAGGGATCCAGCTGAGGGAGCAGCTGGCAGGGAGGCTGGACCTGGACGAGGATCGAATCCAGGTTCAAACAGTTTCCTTAAAAATGATAGCTGTTAAAAAGACAAAGGTCTAGAAGTTTGTAGATGCATGGAGACTTAAAAATAGCCAAATAGATGCCTTTAAGCACATGTTGCCACTTAAAGAAACAAGAACTAAAAGTGTGCGATAATAAAAAGTGAGGCTAAAGACGAAGTACAAGATTATCATTTCTTATCAGATCTGGTTCCAGAACCGACGAGCAAAATTGAGGCGTTCACTCAGAGAGACCCAACTGCAGTTGGTTCAGACGGCTATGATGGAGCTGAAGATGAGGCAGGAGGCTGGACACCGCCCAGAGGAGGTGTCACGTCACCTTCCTCCTCCTCTTCATTGTGATGCAGAGGATGAGGAGTAATCAAGTTCTCACTGTCTGCAGAAGGTGTTCATCTTTGCATTAATATCCATCTGCATAATTTTCTGAAAACCTCTCTAAACTCCAGGGGAATGACTAAGAGTTGCAGAATGTAAATGGCTGTTTTATATTGTTTTATTCGTCCAATATCACAATTTACAAGGAATGTCAGCTGGTCTTATATAAAAGCAGGAATGATTTGAGCTGATGAAAACTTGATAGTTTGAAGAATATTTTGTGAACCGTCATTTCTCAGTTTGACAACTCAATGTATCAGACCTTCCGAGTAGCTGTGTACTTCATTGAATTTATTAGGAATAAAAATACTTATGTTACCATCTGTGTTTTTATCACACATTGATTTTCATCTACGTCTTTGCTAAAGAATGAGACGATAACTGCTTTACACATAACATTTTCAATAATATTAAAACATTTACTGTCAAAATGAGGCATTATGGAATATTTTTCTCACTGTGAAGCAAAAAAAAGAGCAGAGTGTATTAGAGCACATAATGTAGTATCCTAAAGCACCCGTGGGCCAAATCTAGCCTCCTTTAGCTTTTTATGTAGCACTCTATATTCTAGACTAAACTCTAAGTATGCTTAAATATTATGTTATCAATCAAATCAATGCAGTTTTTATCCATTGCTGCCAAATTATAAAATCAGTCCCTCCAGTTTCTTGAGAATTATCATGGAAATTTATGCAAAAATCAACAAATCCCCACACTTTTGCATTAATACAAAATTGTCAAAAACTTGTGCTAAACAGCTGCCTCAGCCTCAACTGATGTCAGGGGACGGGGGGTGGACTGTACAACTCCTAGTAGAGACTTGTAGATGTTTTTGTGTCAACACATTATGCACAGTCAGTAATAATATTTACAGACAAGAAAATGTACAGAAAGGAATCACAACCCACTGTTCTCAACATGTAGTGCTTAATTTAAAACATGATTAACCCCCACCTAGTAATAAAATGTTCTGACCCAGAGCTCAAGGATGTGGGGAGGGCAAGGGTGTAGGAACGAGTCTGTCATTGGGGGGACGCATATCGGAAACCTGACAGATGAGTAAATAGCTTGAGCAGAAATATCAAACAATTATGCCATCAACACATCAGTAACGCGTTACTCTAATCTGACCCTTGTTTCAGTAACAAGTATTCTAACACATTACTATTTACAATCCAATAGTCAGATTAAAGTTATGCAGCATAATGACTGTCATTCCAGGATGAACACTCACTTTAGCATTTGCCTCACAACTAGCAAGCTACATACTCTGGTAGCACAGAGCCGACCAGATTCTGATGTATCTTATTGGTCAAAATGCATTGATATAAATTGACTGGCAATTGAACAGGTTCTACTTATTTCTAAAACCAAAGTAGAAAACAGCTCATAAAATAAGACAACAGTTTTAAACTCAATACAGCAGTTTGACTAACAAAAATAAAATCTAAAAAAAACAAGTTTTGTTTTTCTTGAATATCTCTCTACATCAGTGGAACAGTTTGATCTACAAAATAAACAAAAATTATACTTTTCACGTCTAACAGACACCTTAGCTCCTCACTGTTAACTCAGTCTCACTTTCCAGCCCTGCATTCAATAACTTACCAAAGATTCATGAAAAACACTGAGGCAAAAAGACTAAATGTTTTTTTTTCTCCTGTCATTTTCAGCCGCAAATATTTAACTGAAATATCTACGGATATGTGTTTCTGTCTCTGCCTCCCTCTGACTCTCTGCAGCCTGATGTTCCTGCATGGATTCATGGATTTACAACAGACACTACAGTGATGTACAGTGTCAGAATGTGAACTAAATATAAAAAGTATGTTTCCATCATACAGAATGAGAATTTAAACAACTTAATTTTGAGATGTTTACATTATTATACATCTCAACTCTATTTACTGTGTAGCAAAAATGTTCACTACCATTATTTTTAAACCTCTCCTCAAGCACTTTTCTTATTGTCTTCTAACCATTAACC
>NW_006800590.1:120704-127995 GCF_000485575.1 Poecilia formosa | reverse complement strand
GTTCTTTTGTGTCTTTCAGCTGCTGCTCGCCAGTTTGAACCCAGGCTAACTGATCAAAATTACAGCGAAATTGTAAAGAAATGGTTTCGCTATGCGCCAGACCGGGAGGGAGGCATTGAAAGGCAACCAAAGGGACAGCAAGAAGACTGAAATGAAATAAAATCTTTAAGCAATGCCATGTTGTTTTTAAGCCTGTGTGACCACATTTTAGGACCTGAGGTAATGTAAGGTAATTTTGGATGACATAATACTCACCAGAATTTTGTGTTTAACACCAGTAAAATAACTTTTAATTGTATGTCAAACCTAAAGGTGTACATGAATCAATGATTCTCTTAGATTCAAATAAGATCAACCCAAATTTGTAATAAGATCCACATTGAGATGATGGTTGAATAAACATTGATTCCTAACTGATTCAATGTAATACCAACACATATATGCATGTAAATTGACATACAGATGATGGTTGAATCAACATTGATACAATCTAAGATCACTAGAAATATGGATGCAGATCCACATTCAGATGAAGGTTGAATCAACATTGATTAAATGTAAGATGAACAGAAATATACAGTATGTGCAGATCCACGTTCAGATGATGGTTGAATCAACGTTGATTCCTAACTGATTCAATGTAATATCAACACAAATATGCATGTAAATTGACATACAGATGATGGTTAAATCAACAGACATAATGTCAGTTATGGTTGAAACCCTAACGTTGATTCTCATACAAGTCACCGACCACTTTCAATGTTGATTCAGTGTTTCTGGCTGACATTGATTCAATGTTGTTTCAATCATTCTGTGCTATTTGGGTGGATTTGACGCTGACATTTCATTTATTTGATATCAACCACAAAACAACATTGATTCAATGACACAGTTTCAACGTTAGTTAATTGGCTAGAGTTGGATGGTTGTTTTATAGTTGATCCACCGTCAGTTGTCGACCTCAACCAAACATGCAACCTTTGTGATAATAATTCAACATTGAATTAACGTCTTTTGCCAACAAGCCAACAGCAAAGCAGCTTTGTGGTTGGGCCATCCCACTCACGTAAACGGTGGGGGTGGACCGCTCCACTCCTTGTGGTAAGTTGTAGATGTTTTTGTGTCAATATATCACACACAAACAGTCAGTGAGAATTGCTATGAACAAGTAAGAAAATGTACAGAAAGGAATCAGCACCGACTATCCTCTACAGTGGTTAATTTAAAACCTGATAACCCCCACTCAGTAACAAAATGCTCTGACCCAGAGCGCTGATGAGGAGGAGAGGAGTGGAAGGGGTGCGGCAAAACAGCTGATATTGATTCAACATTGATCTGATGTTGATAAGACATCAGCATTTCAGTCATCAGATTTCAACCACCAAACAACGTTGATTCAATGACACAGTTTCAACGGTTTGATTGGATGCTTGTTTGATAGTTGATCCACCATCATTTGTCGACTTCAACCAAAAATCAACGATTCTAACTATTTTTCAACGTTGATTTAACATCGTGTGCTATCTGGGTCAGTTACAGAGGTCGGTGCTGCAGCATATTGCATACACTCCTGGTGTAGTGATGAAGCCCCGACACACGGCCATGTTCATGCACTGACGGAAGGAGCGTTCTAGAATTAAAAACACTTTGTTTCAGATTTGATATAAAATATAGCTTTGTCACTCATAAAATAAAATACAATGTTAAGCAGTGGAAGGTTTCAGTTTTTATAGAGAACTCACGGACTGGGCGTGTAAGGTTGACAGCACCATAGGCATCTTGTCCCACTGGACAAGTCTGAATGCTGGTTGGGTTGCAGAGTTCACTGTACCAGGAGAAACATAAGTTACATCTCAGCGTGTCTCCTGGGTATGACACACAGATTGAAAAGAAACTTAGGCCACATCCGCACAGTTCTGATCTTTTGCTATTGTCCAATTTATTTTATTTTTTGCATGGCCATTCATACTGATGACTGTATTTTGTTATGGAGGTAATAATGGATGCAGCCTTCAGATGGTTGATTTAAAAATTATTCATCAATGGGAGTCAACAGTATCGTCACAAAATCATATCTAGATGAGGGAATCTAATAAAAAGAATGCTCAACTAATAGCTATGGCGTTTTGTAGAGCATTGACTGAAACTTCTATAGAGAAGCCTGTTTGTACCACTATGTGAACTTCTGACTTTGAAGAAAATAATAAAACCTTCTATGTTAATTGTTTTGGCTTTTAGAAAATAGGAATCATTTTGTGACTTTTAAAAATTGTAATACCTGGTTTGAACTCTAACAGTATTTTTTGATCCAACTAAGCAACTATTTCATAGTATTTAGTAAAATTTCAGAATAACCTTAACTAAAAAGACGTATAATGAAATTATTCTTGTGCTGTGCGGCTCTATTAAAGTTTTGTCTCTGTTGGATTTCACTTTAGGTTGAGTCAGGGAAGCTTTACCTGCATACCTTGATGCAAAGTCATCAAGAGAAAGAAAACACCCACTGCAGCCCTCATTGTCAGTCTGCAAAATAAGCGAGTGAAACTAAAAATAAGCAGTGTTCTTTCAGTTGGGCCTGCACAGATCAGTCTAGTCCAATTCACTTTTTTGTAGAAAGTCATGGCAAACAGCAGCAACAACATACTGACAAACAGTCCAGGGTTTGAAGTCCCAGCCTGCAGAAATGCCATGTTGGAGGCCGTCAAGATGAGAAACAAACATCAGAGACTTGGACATGCCTTCTAAAAACTTGAGTTTACTCAGACAGGTTTCTCAAAAACTTAAGACTTGACTTGGACTTCACTGCTGAATATTTTACATTTCAAATGGACTTGATTGTCAAAAACCTTACACTTGTCTAATCCATGTCAGTAAACACAAGTCAAAGACAGCAGAGCTTAACTGGACAAAGAAAAGTGTTTATGCACATTCGCTTTTCACATCATCACCTATCATTTTTATCAGACTGACATAATTATCTTATCTCAATATATTGCTGCTCTCTGTACAAGATGTAACTCAAGATTTTGAGTGAAGCCTTTTAACTTCATTGTTTACCTTTTTACCTTAAGACCAAGAGTGAGTATTGTGCATTTTAACAAAATTACATTTGTGTGATTTCTCTCACATTAATGTTCCTCTATTATCTACAACAACAGCAGCAACAGCAAAAGCATTAAAAACATGGAGTACAAAGAGAATACAAAGATAGCGAACCAAGGGAAGTCATTCTGAAAACCTGTCTGTTCCAGATTACAGGTAAAAGCTGGTGGTGAGAGCTCCACAAATTAAACTACATGAAGAAAATCATTCTAACCACAAAGATTTTGCAGTTGAGGCAGTTCTGTTCTTCCTGTAAGCCCGTGGGTTGAGAAGTCTTTTCTATACAGATGTTCAGATTAAAATGCATTGTTGTCTTCAGGGACAAATGCGTGGTTTTGCTTTCACTCTGTCTAATTATATGGTTGCATCAACCACATGCACCTGCCTTGTCTCAGATAGAATGTGATTGGTTAGTAAGTGGAATTACCCACCTTTCATGAAAGAAAAAAAACGCAAACCACTTTTGTTCAGGAGGAAGCAGAGTGCTGTCTACATAGTCACTTATCCACTGCAACTGAATAACTAATGGTGGTGAAAGGATCAATTTAACAATGTAAAGATATAAATAAGAAACACGCATACACAAATGAAGATCAAACACATCCATGTTTATTTGTTTGTCTTCAGAAATAAATCAGAGGAAAACCCTATACTGCCATCTAGTGCAATCTAGCCATACTGATTTGTTGATTTAAAGTTATCGTTAGTTAGTTGAACTCTTTGAATATTGAAGCAGTAATATGAAGCCTTCAGGGGCTTCAGGTTGCTGTGAAGAGGCTCAGTTGCAGAGGTTGGTGCTGCAGCAGGAGGCAAACGCTCCAGGTGTACTGATGAAGCCCTGACATACGGCCATGTTCATACACTGGCGAAAGGAGCTGCCTGAAATCAGAAAACCAAAGACAAACATGTTTGAGGAGCAGCACTTTAGAAATGACAATGTTCTACATGTTAGGAGACGAAATAAACCAGTTTATTTTCTAATGATCAGAATTAATGTTCAAACTAATTATGCCAGTCTTCATGAGTACTCACTGATGGCGCCTGTTAGGATGACAGCACCACATGCATTCTGGTTTCCTGAGCAGGTTTGAGTGCTGGTGGGCTGGCAGAGTGAACTACTGTATGAGTAACAGTAGTTACATTCCAAGGAATCTCCTGGGAAATACCAATAAATATGGAAATGAATTAGCAATAAATAATGTCTCTTAAGTGGGGAAATCTGCTCACATTTTTACAAGTTGTATGGTATTTGGGGACGTCCAAGAGTTTTCAGATGATCAAAGTTTCCAGACACAGACTGTGTTTGTGTCCTCACCTTGGCAAAGAGTCAGCAAGAAGAAGAAAACACCGACTGTACTCCTCATTTTATCTGTAAAACACAAAATCAGATTCCAGAAAACCGATCCTTCCTCACCACATATGAGTACCAGAACCTTTAATTTGCCCCCAGGTTTGTGATATAAAAGTTTGGAAGCAGAGTTGATTTTGAAACTGCACAGGTTTCTGTAATTTAATAAACTGAATCAGTGATAAGTTATCCAAATTTTGTGTGTTATTTCCTTGAATAATTCTACATGACTGAGCGACAAAAATACAATAAGTAAAGTTGATTGTACTGTATCATTGCTATCAAGAAATTTATATTTATTCATACAGAAAAGCTCTTGATTTTATTCTATTCAATTAAAATCTAAGTCCAAGAAAACACACAAAGTATATCTTTTTGTCTTTTTTATAATAATGTGAAAATGTAAACGCTTTTGTTTATCAGTAAAGACTACTACATTGAAAAGGGGCACACAAAAAGGTGAAAAACTTTTTGTCATTTATTAGCTTTTTTTAAAGTTGCGAATTCTCAGATGTCACAATACTGGAAAGTGAAATCAAGCAAATATATAATAGTAGAAAAAAAGGAGTTTAATTCTGAAATATGTCAAATAATTTACAAAATTAAAACAGTACAGATTCTTTGGCGTAGAACAAATGTGTCAATAAATCAACATAGTTTAAACTGACAATAGAAAAACATGCAGGTAATTTTTATGAATGGATGGAGACTGTTAAAAAGCTGAAATTTCAAGTTTGAGTCTCTTACCTGTGAGTAGGAGTTAGTGGTCTCTGTGCTCAGATCCTCAGACTGGAAGTTACTTTCTCTTCCCCACCCCTTTAAACCAACAGTGACAACAACTCTGCCTGCTGATTGGTCAATTCTGACTCCAACCAAGTGTGTTAGAAAAGAGGAACCGGCAGGTTTATCACAGGTTATGATGGTGTAATATGGGAACACAGAACCTTCTAGGATTGCTATTGAAATTCCTGCCTTACATAAACCTTTGAGTGGGGAAATAATACTGTTGATGCCTGCAAAAATCTGAACTTTATTACAAACCAAAGGAACTAAAAGATTGTTTTATGAGTTTTTATTCACTCACAAATCACTCACTAATCTACCAGCACTTAAATCATAAATTTTTATACTTTTATTGCTTCTAATAAAAGGCGTGTATATTTTCCCAGCAACCATGTAGAAAAGATGATGCAAGTTGCATCAGAATTTCTTTCCTCATAATGGAATCGGTTTTGTAAAGTCCAGGCTTGCAAGCTTCCCTCTGTTTCCTCTAAATATAACAAGGTCGTTATGAGCAAACACAATTTTGACTACATCTCCAAAAAACTGCATATGCAGAGTATATCTAGCTTTTTGTGTGCAGGGGTCATGACCTTTTCCTCTTTCAGTGACCTTTCAGTTTATGTTAGTGTCCTGCACTGATTTGAATGTGGATCATGACACTGCACCACTGAGAGCTTCAATAAAATATATCTATTGCCGCAAGGCTGTGTCTATTTATTTATCTGAATGTCTGTGAATCAAACCACCCGATACTTTGTATTGTTAAGAGACACTGCTGTTTCATGAACTTCCACGTTAGTGTGTTTACACCAACAGAGTAGCATAAGAGCTGAACAGAAGCTAACTACAGCTGCTCTGTACTAGAAGGGATGACTCTGGATGTACCATATCCCTAACTGATTACTGATAAAGAAAGTCATCTCTTGTCTTTCTTCTCTCTGCAGGTGGTGGTTTGCTCAATAGATGGTATTTGTCTCCCGATTGTTCACAGAACCTGACGCAGCAGCAGTTTGTCTTGAGAGCAATGTTTGACTGCTTTAGAGCAGTCAAACATTATGAAGGAGATTTTATTTGTATATAATATTTTGAACTTTTTTGTGCCAATAATAATTGTATCATTTATTGATAGGTACTTTTTCTCGAACCTATATAAAAGAACCACAGACAACGTATATGAATTTTATAGCCAAGCTTTTGCAAAAGGAGAAGTCTCCATCAACAGCTTCTACAAGCCGTTCACAGAGAGTTCTGATCTCCTTCCACGCGAGCCCCTGTTTTATTGTCCAAGCAGAACAGCCAAAAGGGGCAGTCAGGAAGAACAACAAAGGTCGTAAAACTTCTAACCTAAACAACGAACAACCCAGTACCAGGTGTGATATCTGATCTATGGTCTGAGCCCAGTTCAGCTCTAGGTCAAACTGCCAACAAAGAGGGAGGATAAACAAGAGACAAAATACGACTGCTCACAGGCAGTTAGGAGGTATTCTGGTTGATAAGAATTAAGGTCCGAGACCACAGAGTTAACTGTTTCACATGAAGATGAAACAGACAGTCCTGACCTCCAGGTCAGTTCATACACACATAAGGAAGAGAACACTTTAAACAGAAAATCACAATAATCTATAGACTGAATGTGAACTAAAGTAATAACAAAATGATAATACCGAAAATTATCTAACATTTATATTTAAACATGTTTAATCTTGAATAGAGTTGCTAAGAGGTTAGCATGTTTCTCCAGTGGTCAGTAGGTGCTGGAGTTTCTTTTTCTTTTACAGGATAATGTTGAAACACTGTGAAATTAATTAAAATTTGATCTAAATGAAGTCATGATGTCAAGATAAACAAGTTAATATTCTGCCCCCTGACTGAAGGGGGCAGAATTTCAAGTAAAGTATTGAAATTAAGTGGAAATTATATCTTGAAGAAGAGGTTTAATGCTGAAGCTGCTGGTTTGGTTTGGTGTGTGTTGGGATAATGTTCGTATGAAATGCAGCATTGAGAACGATCCCTACCAACACCATAACAGAAACCAATGAGCTGATGTACAACTCA
>NW_006800590.1:100295-119857 GCF_000485575.1 Poecilia formosa | reverse complement strand
TGAAGTGACTCTTACAGTATAAGACAGTTAGTCTGTTCTGCTCTAAGACTCTCACTCTTCCTGACAGTGTGTTGATGATGGCAGAAGAATCTAATCCAATGAGAATGCTGGACAGACAGCATTGTTTGCACTGGAACGCGTTGCACTGTCTGCGATATGAGACGGACTCAAGGCAATTTTTCAAAGAAAAAATATTGTAGACATTTGTAATAGAGTTCTTCTAGTCTATGATACATCCAGTTCTTCAACATCTAAGAGTAACTGATTACATAATCTAATTACACATTTGGAAAATTTTGATTTTACTCCTTCAGTTTCAACTTTTATGTTGAATTAACCGCATTATGTACTCCACCCCACAACACATAACTGATGCACCAGCAGGTGGCGAAAACGCTCCAATTCGCTGTTATCCGCCACCTAAAACCAAAGAAAAAGTAGTGGTAGTCCTGGTGAAACGTCGCGCTCTCGGTAGTAATGAGGTGAATAGTTATTTGTATAAACCCAGTATTTATTAAACCATGGACATAGTGCTGTATATTCTAGCTGCTGCGGTCCTTCTCGTCCTCATTGTTTTCGCGCTGAAGGTACAGAGGAAAACACAGGACGGTAGGTTAGCTTGAGGCTAATGCTAAGTAGCTACGTTAACCTTTAAGATGTTCTTAACTTTTAGACGAGAACTTTTATGATTCAAAGCTCTGTTTGCTGTAAATATAGACACTTATAAAGGCTGCGGGGATGAAAGCTGTTGGTTTTACTGTTTACTATCAGGCTACGTCAGCTTACAGCTTTTGAAACTATGGGGACCCAAGAGGTCCATATAAACGCAATCTTTGAGACATCTGTTTTGTTTTATATCCTTTTCTGTGTACATATGTGTTAAAAAAGACACAATTCTTATAATGTAAACCTATGTTATCAGTCATTGATGCAATGAATCCATAATGTGAACAATCTGAGCTGGAACCGGATATGTTGGTTGTTTTCAGCTGATCAGGAGCAGAGGAGAGATGTTGTCCGAGCAGCGGCGGCCCCATTGCGGGCCCCAGAGGAGCGGGGAGCCGGGATGCCCCGCAGGAGGAGGAACCTGGCAGCTGTAATGGCCAACAGGCGGCCTCAGAGACCAGAGGAGGGTAAACTCCAGCAGCTTTCTGTTTGTTTGGTGCAAACCTCAGCTTAAACTTTGACATGAAACACAGACCGTTTGGTGAATGCTACTGAGTGTGTAACAAAGTTTCTGTGGATTTCAGAAGAGGAGCCTGTGGGAGATGAGGAGGCAGAGCTGCAGGCTGCCCAGCCAACAGCAAAAATCGGAGCCAAGAAGCAAAAGAAGTTGGAGGAGAAACAGGCCAAGAAAGCCCAAAGAGAGGTGACGAGACATTCTGGATGCTGGACTTGCAGATTAAAAGGTGACTTCATCATTTCAGTTTGATTTTTTTCATTATGTTAGGCAGAGATGGAGGAGCGGGAGGAGAGGAAGAGGATGCAGGAGCTCCGAGAGCAGGAGAAACGTCAGGAGGAGGAGAGGGAACGGAAGCTGGAGCAGAAACAGGTTGGTTCCTCTGCAGCTGAGACCTGTGGCGTCAGCAGGAGCTGAGAGCCTGAGCTCATGTGTTCTGCAGGAAGAGGACGAGCGGCGCGCTAAAGAGGAACAGGAGCGACGAGAGGAGGAGGAGTACTTGAAGCTCAAAGCCTCATTCATCATTGAGGACCAGGGAGAGCAGGAGCAGCTGTCAGAGGACCAGGTCAGATGTTCGCCACGTCTCCCTCCTGTTTCCCAAAGCGATGATTTTAAACTTGTTCCACTTTTTGTGTTCTCAGTCCCGCAGCCTGCTACAGGACTTCATAGAATACATCCAGGTGAGTCTGAACCTCTGCCTCCATGTTAACCTGTGCTGGTGTTTCTGAGATAACTGGGATCTCTTTGTGTCTGCAGAAGTCTAAAGTGGTTCTCCTTGAGGACTTGGCTTCTCATTTTGGGATGAGGACACAGGACGCGATCGCCAGGCTGCAGGACCTGTTGGCTGAGGGCACACTCACAGGTTGGCGCCCAGTCATGGCTCTGTCTGTTCCTGCTAGATTTCAGTTTGAAGAATTTTGTCATCTGACCACAGCACATCTCCAACATTTAAAGTCGCTGTCCGTGTTGCTGCAGGTGTGATTGACGACAGAGGGAAGTTCATCTTCATCACTCCAGAGGAGCTGGGCTCGGTGGCTCAGTTCATCAGACAGAGAGGCAGAGTCTCCATCACTGAGCTGGCTCAGGCCAGCAACTCCCTCATCAACCTGATGCCTGAGAGCTGCAGCTCTGCTTGACGGGCAGCATAGGGAGTTCTGCACAACTACCGGGACTGGAGCTTATAACGGCTGAGGCTACAGCTTCACTCTGATCATACTTTTCACTTTGAAAAGGAATAAAAATAACATGATTTCTTTGATTTAACATCTGCTGAATTGTGACATGAGATCTCAGAATGTTCTGCATATAAAATATTTCCTAGAATATATATTTTTTTAAATTCTGTAATCATCTTTTGATTTCAAGTTCCAGAATAGAGTCTGCAAGAAATATGCTCCAAAAACATTTTGGTAACACTGGAAACATTGCATAAAAATCAAGGGGGAAAAAAACACAAAATAAAACTGAAAATATTCACCTAGTGGCTCAGTTTTTGCTTCCTCTAGTTTCTACACCCAATAGGACAACATTTCATATATTACAGACAAGGATCTATCAGTTCTGAGAACATTAAAATGCGGCTCTAGAAGAAATGGGGCCATATTTACTAACTGCTGAGAATCAGTACAACAGTTAGGTTGAAGTTTTACATTTTGTGACCAGTTTGGTCAGAATTTGAGCCAAAGATCAAAACCAGTGATCCTTTTAGTCCATCTGATTACTTCTAGGCGAAAAAAGAATAAAGTTCTGAAATCTGTTATTTTTCATGTTTGCTGGTCCGGGTTGTGGTTTGTCCACTCTGAGTCTGCTTTATCTCCCAGGTGGACGTCGTTCCTCTGTCCTGGAAACAGAGAACACTGTTGAATTTTTCTGTTAAACTCTAAATTATTCACAGATATTTTTTAGAGCATATAAAGAATATTTGAAATATTTGGCTTGGAATTTGAATTGTCTCAGCGCGATGCTTCTTGACATGCTATTGGCTGGTGTTTGCAAAGCAGCTAAGCCATGAGCACCATTTGTTTTACTTGATGATTGGCTGTATCCCAACAGTGGAGATTAGACAGACTGTAGTTGTAAACTTCTGTGACGGTCAGTGGTGAGCACTGCTAGCTAAAAAGTTAGCTGCACTAATCCTAAAGCGCTAATCAAACATTAGTTCCGCTAACACGCTACATCAAGCGGAAGTTAATGCTAAACCACTAACTAAATTCAAATTATATCTGCCCTTAAAAGACAGACAAGAACCCTTAAGTACCAAGTTAATTCTTAATGATGTATTCATGTTTAAATCTTCTCTAATGTTTATGTGTTGCTATATGTTTGAAATAAAGTTATTGGGGAAAAAAACAAAGTGCGGAAAGAAAAAGAAACTGCTATGTAAATCATCTTCACTTCAAAATAAGAGCATTAATATAAATGTCTACTTCAAGAAGTCATAATCAACTTAAAGTTTACAAAACAGCCAATTTAATTAGCCTTTTAGAATTCATCCAGAAAAATTTATTTATGAGGAGCTAAGTGCGCTAAATGTTTTAAAGTTACCAAAAGTTAGAGAAATTAGCTTTGCTATTAGCGAATTACCACTGGTGGTAGTGGTAAGAGGGTTTCCACTGTCTATCAATGCATATTAAGGTATATTTGGTGTGAATAATTACAATTTTAGAACAGGTCTCAGGTATTCACAGATTGTAGCTACTGCCAACACTGAGGGTCTGTGTATAGACCAGATTCAGATGAAGCTTACCTTTATCACCACTCCTAACAGGGCCAGATCCTTCCTGAGGGTGTCGCAGGATTTCAGGAGGGGGATTCTGTCTGGGTACAAGTCAGATTTCTTATCCTGAGAGTCCTGATGGGTGAGCGCGAACTCTCGGACTTCACTTCTGAAACGAGTCAACTGCTCCACCACAGCCTGCAGATTTCCATCGCTGCTCAGCACGTCAGCCTCCTTCAGACAAAAATAAAACAGTCATGGGAAAGTAAAGAGGACATATGGGGTCAGATCACCTGCTGCTCTACATGCAGGTCCTGACCCGACTGTGCAGCAGGTCGATCCCGAACACGTCCAGCACATCTCTGATGTAGGTCACCATGGCTCCGAACACTGCTGGGCTCCGAATGCCTCCCTCTGCCTGAACAGAAACAGAAACACACTTCTCACTACAAGGCCGCCACCCCAAATAGCCGAATCAGAGACCCTGCGTTACCGTAGAAACTGGCTGCAGCTGGCAATTTCCATGATAAACCAGCTTCATCAGAGCACTGACGGCTCTGGGTGTGTCAAAGTCATCCGCTAATGCTGTCAGGATATTGGATTTAGCTTCAGTCAGTCTGAGGAAACAATGAAACGTAGAGGTTGAAATGGAGAAAAACACAAATGATGGAAGAACCAACAAAACCTCGATACCTCTGCCAGAGAAGATCCTCCTGCATAGGTGGACAGTGGAGCTGACCCTTCATGTAGGCCTGAGCGGCGCTAATGAAGGCACGGATGGTTTCCAGAGAGGAGCGGGCCTCTGACATGCTGCCTTCACTGTAATTTATAGCTGTGGAGACACCAGGACAACATCACACTCTGATCTGTCACTGTCAAAGTTCAGACAGAAGAATGCTGGGGCACACCTACTGTTAACACCAGATGTTCACACACTTTATAAAACACACAGAAAGGATTTTAGAGAATTATTTTTTGTACCTAGATGGCTCAGCCTTAAAATTTAAAAGATGAGATTGGCTTTCTTCATTGTGAAACCAGTCCTACTCTTACATAAAAGGCCAATCATAAGAAGCTATTACTTCAACACAGACATAAAACGTCAGATTAAAGTTTGTAAATGTCCTTAGGGACAAATACTTTAAATGTTGGAGACTTGCTGTGGTCGGATGAAACTGAAATTGAAACATTTGATAACCAGCGTTAGCATTCCAACTCACTCTAGCCAAGAAAAAATGGGTCTTCCACACAGACAATATTCCTCAGCATACCATCAAATAAGTTACAAAGATGCTTCAGGACAACAAAGTCAAATTAACAAAAATCTCTCAACATGAATCAGGGATCTAAATTTCTATTATTCTGGAGTGAAATTATTCTGGAATTTTTGAACTAGAAATAATTTAGTTAATCCAAACTGTCCTAAAACAGGAAATGTTTAGTTTGATTTTACTAGATGTTAGAAAGAGAAACAGAGGAAGTAGATATGATGTAGTTCCAGTAAAGGTTCACTGATTGTATCAGTTCAACTGACAGCAGAAAGAGACTGCTGTCAGTCAGGTTACCCACCAGATCTGTATTTGGTCGACAGACAAAACATCCGAAACTCTTCAGCAGTATGAGACTGTAGAAAATCCTGATAGAAGAAAAAAAAATTATTTTACTTTAAGCATGAAAAGCACAAGATAAGCTGCTGCTGTCTATTGTTTCTTTTGTTTTTCTACTTTAATAAAATGTTTGAAACTGAGGTAGAAATTCCAAATATGAGATCTATCTGGACACTTTTTAGCAAAAAAACAAGTTTAGAGGTTTTACAAAAGCTTCCATCACATGTAAGTTGCTCTATAGTTTCAGTGAAATTACAGAGCACTAAGGAGTTCAACAAGGCCTTGTTTTTGAACATCTTAACTTGAGTGGTAGGTAACTGCTACTGTTACAGGCCTAGAAGAGGTTATTCAAAGTTACAGAAGCGCCTGTAAAAATGATATGCAGCAGCTGATTGGTTAAGAGAAGGTTCAACCAATCAGCATAACAATGTGAACATAGAAAATGTTTACACAAATTATATGAAAAGGATTTTGCTAATGTGAAACAAGAGTAAAGAACAAGAAAAAAATCTAAAAAAAAAAAAAAAATCTCTGTATGGAGTCCACAAAGAAGGTGGAGTTTTATAGTTTCCAGCTTAGCTTGAATTGTAATAATCTACAATATCTTTACCTTGATAGTGATATAGTTCTTCAGAGATTTAGACATTTTCTCTGCACTGCCTTTATGGTGTAAATGACCTAAAAGGACAAGACCAACCAGTCAGTTAGACACATCATAAAGAGAAAGTGTCACATTCATATCAACCATATTGTTACTGGATGCTGGACACAGGCTATTGCTATGAGTAAGTAGGGGAATACTAAAATGATTGTGTGAGGTGTAAAAGTAACACAGATTCAAAGACCTGAAAAGATTTTTACAAATCATATTTCAAAAGGAGTTCACCACGGCTTAATTTTGGGCCCTGGTTCCATTTTTTACCCAAAAGAAGAAGTTATCGACAGCTGAAGTCCACCCACATGCAGACAACACCATATTTTACACAGTTGGTGTAAAATTTCAGTGTAGGCAGCTGCAGGCAGAGCTAAAAATTTATTAATATAAATATTTTCCTAATTAACTTCTGTTTTTAAGTAATGGTATTTCTACCACCAAGGGAGAACTTTCATCAAGAGATTGTCATCCTATAAACATTTGGGTATTTTCCTCGATAATTGCCTTTCAATATGTTTAACTTTTTTCTTAAAGCAGAAAGTTAAAATACACTTTAATTGTAAAAATAGGGTTTGTTTCCATTTCTGGCTCTATGTTTTAATGTCATTTACATTTTTTATGCAGATGGTTGTTGCACGTTCCTGATTAGATTCTATGTTTCTTGGCTCTTCACAGTTTATGACTAATTTTGTTGTACACAGCACATCACTCTGTACATTTGGTTTATTGGACTTTGTTAAGCCATAAAACACTAGTGTATTTTGTGGATGCCACTAAATTTGTCTAAAGATGTGTGAAAAATATCCAGATATCAGTATTGTGTACTGATACAAAGTTATAGGAGCTGGGTCAAACATTTCATGATTTGTCAGTCATGTTCTCCTCAGTATGCTAAACAGTTTTGTACATGTGAAGTTTTCCATGGATATCAACAAGGTAAAAACAACTGTAAGCAAAAACAAAAGCACTCAGATGGAAACAGGAATTTCTGGTGACTACCAATAGAATTTGAAACATTTTCATATTCCTTCCCTGCTGCTTTGCTGATGCGACACTTTCACTCCAACTGCTGTATCACTTGAACTTTACACACATGCTACACATGCATATTTCACACTCAAACACACAATAAGTATTGAAATATATTGATAAAATGAGTCAAAACATATAATTTCTAAGAGGGACAAAAGTCCTTAAATTAAAGAAGAGTCCTCATATTTGCTTCAAGTGACAAAGCCCAAAAGGCTTTAGAAAATGTAAAGGATTCACCTGAATGAAGAAAGTAGTTGGCCCACTGTCCACATTGATGAAACGCTTCACTCTGAGCGATCTCGTTCTCATGGTGAGGGAAGGCCAGGTCGATTCCTCCAGAGTGAATATCCAGCTGACTCCCAAACATGTGACTGAAAGCAGCAGCACAATGAGATATCTGTTAAAAATTGTACCAGTAACTGCTATTACCCCTAAATAACATGAAAGATGAACTCAACTCATTTTTTACACTTTAATCCAGTGAGGGATTTTGTTTTCTGCCGTTTCAAACAGATGAAGTCTCAAGTGTCCAGTTGAAACCAAATATTTACATCCATTGTTTAAAAAGACTTTATTTCTCTCTGTCTGACATGAAATCAGACAAAACTTTTCATTGTTCAGGTCAGTTAGATGGATTTGGATCTTATTATTTGGATATTTATTTGGATATGTATTTATGTGGATATTTATTTGATTATTTATTTGGATTTGGATTTAGCTGGATTTGTAGTGGATTTGTATTCTATGGCAGTCATTCAGTTAAACAATTGTTTCCTAAACACAATCAATTCCTTCAGAAACACTTTGAGTAAGGAAAGTATATTCATTAATAAAGGAAATGATGGTTAAAACAAATATTTACATGTACAGTTTATGTAACATAACCTTTTCAGATTAAATTTAAAAAATCTTCAATGCAGCAGTGACGAAGTTCATTTGCTGCACTGGGATACGGTTTATTGGCAGGTCTGGACAGTAGAAAACAAAGTGTGGTAAATCCAACCTGGCAACAGTGGAGCACTCAATATGCCAGCCGGGTCTTCCTCGGCCCCACGGAGATTCCCAGTGTGGCTCCTGAGCTTTAGAGCGCTTCCACAGAGCAAAATCCCTGGAGTCTCGTTTGTTTGAGCTACCTGGAAGAAAAAACATTTATTAGTATGTTATATTATAGGATAACTAAACAACACATAACCATTTGGTTTAGCTCAGCCTGTAATACTCCCAGCTGCACAGCAACCACAACCAGAGGAAGTGAATAAATTAATAAACCCAACAGAGCTCCTCCAACATTTTGCCACAAACAGTTCTCATAAGTTGAATTCAAAAATTTGGAAAAACATAATATTCATTTTCTCAAAATGCCTTCTCAATGCCTACCAGACTGTCCAGGAGGGCTAATAGCTCCAACAAACTTCCCATAGCGGTCACCGATGGACTGCACGTCAAAATATACGTCGCCTGCAACAAAAGCAGACTAGTGACAACTCAGACACAGGAAAAACACAAGCGTTACTTTAGAAAAGTAGAAATTACTCATGTTTACCTTCCTTTGTGGCATAAGCATGCCCATTTCTGATGATCCCTTCAATAAATGTAACAATATGATGCATATTCTCTGTGACTCTTAGATACACAGCAGGGGGAACCACCTGAAAGGGTTAGGGGTTAGGGTTAGGATTAGTCAAAACTTCTGCTTGTTGTATTTTTATTTTTATATAACATAACAATCATCCTCTCCTCTGAGCAGACATAATTACAGTTTCCAATGTACCTTTAATGACAGCATATCGATTTTGAATTCCTCCTCATACATTCTGGAAATTACATCTGGAGAAACATTTTCCTGTCATGAGAAGAAAACACTCAACAACCGTTCTGTAATCTCCCTGTGTTGGACATATTAATCTGATCCAAACCTCCCAACTTCTTCTGATAATTTTGTCATCAATGTCAGTGATGACCATGGCGTGGATCACGGTGACACCAAACAACCTGGTCAGGATCCTCTGCAAGATGTCAAACCTGACATAAGAACTGGGAGGAAGCAGAGGGTTCAGGTTCACTCATTCAGTCCTGCCTCTCAGCCTGGAATAGATCAGTGTTCACATGTTTACCATGCATGGCCCAGGTGAGCATGGTCATACACTGTAGGTCCACAGCTGTACCTGTGATATAAAACAAGCTTTGAGGCTCATAAAAGCAGTTAAAGTCAGAGTGAGAGTCATGTCTGTTCCCTACCAAGTGGCTGTTCCTTCTCTTGCCAGGATCAGAGCTTCTTTCTGTTTGGTCAAGCTGTTGAAGGTCTTTATTCCCGTGTCAAAGCCTTTAGGAGTGATCCAGGCCTTCCCTGAAACACTGTGTCTGATAGGGACACAGCAGCTGGAGATGAGGACCCCGCAGAGGGTCTTTCCACTCCGGATCATGGTTCAGCTCATTCAGTCACAGTGCCCTCTGAGCAACCGCTGTTAGCTGTTAGCTTCCGTTAGCTTCTGGAGTAGCAGCTTACACCATTCAGTGTTCCACCTGTAATAATCAACATGCCGTACACCTCATCTCTATATCTGTTATTAGCATAATAATACTGAAAGTGATTTGAAATTAAATCATGCTAACATTTAGGCTTCCAGCTCGGTGACGTCTATGGCTAATTTGAATATTTGAGACGTAATGACGTCATAATTATTTCCTAACTTTATTATTTCAATTTTTTTCCCCTTCATCTACTCTTTTATTTAATGTGTTCATAATGAGTGTGTTGTCATAATGAAAGTTGAGAAAAAAAAATCCCGGAAAGATTGTATGTCAGCATAGCCGCCATGTTGTGAGTTGCATTTTTGTTAAAGAAAGAGCTGAATCAGGTTTATTTGGTTCTGGTTCCGTGTATATAGTAAACAACAAATGGAAGGAAAATAATTAAGTAAATATATAATATTTATCTGCACAGTTAAGCCCAGAACTACCCCTGTCACGTTTACATTTATTTTCATTGAGCTGACTTTTTTTCTGATATTTCTCAAAATAACACGACATAAAATTAATAAATAGTCTGAATTGGGAGAAATTTTCCAGTGAACAGAAATTTTGTGGCATAGTTGCAGTCAGACTAAGAGGGACTGAAAGGCAATTCAGGGAAGAAAAAACCATTACGCCAAAGTTAACATAAAGTCACATTACAGTATAATTATTATACGTGGATCACATTAGAACAGATGTAGAGCATTAATTGTTTTATGCTGGCATTCGCATTTATTAATTTTTTTGTCGTATTGATCACCATTACTAAAATATGATAAAAAAGTGACCAGATTTTTATAATAATAATAATAATAATAATAATAATAATAATAATAATAATAATAATAATAATAATAATAAACTTCCAAGCTGTTTCTCAAAGTTTATTTGCCACACACAATGTAGCGGACAGCATTGTCTGCGCTTGTGCCTGTGTATCGCGATAACTTGGACCAGGAAGTGTCAGTCTCGTGTCATGTGATCATTCTTTTTGGCAGCCTGCCTGAGTAGCTATGTAAAAATAAGGGTAGACTTTAGAGGAGGGGGTTCCGAACAAGCTCGTTTCGCTGCTGAAGCTCTGATCCAAGATGCAGAACGTCATAAACACGGTGAAGGGAACCGCTCTGGGAGTGGCCGAGTTCCTCACGCCCGTGTTAAAGGTAAACTTCCAGGGAGAAGCTAGCTAAGGTAGTGGCTCATCTAGGAATAGGAAACCTTAGATGTAAACAGAGTTGCGTTCAGTTGCGTCTGTCGTTACTTCACTCAAACACAGTTTCCTCTGAAGATCTAAGAAATCTAAAATATTGTAGTTTTGTATATTTGTGGTTCCTAACACACAGCTTTGGGTTGTTCCTCACAGGAATCTAAGTTCAAAGAGACTGGAGTCATCACCCCAGAGGAGGTGAGAGCATACTTTAAATGGTCCATCTGAACATCATAATGAGGACAAACTAACTCAGGACTGTGTGTGTTTGTGTGTCTTGTTTTAGTTTGTAGCAGCTGGAGATCACCTGGTTCATCACTGTCCCACATGGAAGTGGTGAGTCTGGCTCCTGATTGGTCTTATCAAGCTCCCACATACAGTGGGGTCAGAGGTTGCATTCAACTGTTTGCAGAGATAAACTCATGAACTGGGCTAGAAATGAGGTCGGGTTAGTTGTTGTCAAGCAGATAGTGATTCAGAGACCTCAGGTTCAATTCAAAATACTTCCCTCATTATAGATTTCTTTTGTTTTTGCTTCTTTTTGGTCACACTGATGTTCCAAATTATCAACCTAGATCAAAACAAACAGTAGTTTCCAAATAATTATTTCTCTTTTTTTTCCTTAAACTAATCCACCTAGTAGCTTATATAAGAAATTCCATAATAAACAGCCTGTTTAAGATCTTTAATGCATTCACTGTTAATTAATGTTAAAGCACTGTTTGTCTGCAGGCATTATTATGTTTTCTGCCTACTTTGAGTTGTCAGATAGGTTCTGACTTCACATTCAGGAAGTAATATATCTGGATATTGAAACTAAACCATCAGATTTAGTTAAGTACAGTTAATTTATGATTTAGTAAGTGATAAAGTTCTAAATTTGCATAAAATTGAATGCTTTCTGCTATTAAATAAAATTATTTTTGTAAATATTCACTAATCTTTGATATTCTAATTAGTTTAATCTGACTTATTTAAGTGTCACAAAAAATCAAAAACAAACCATTCATTGTGTTTGATTAATATCTATGTTTATAAAATTTGATTTGATGAGTAACCATGCCAACCAGGATGTTGTTCACATCCAGGAGGAGAGGCAGCTGACATGACAGGAAGTGAAACTGGAAGTTGAGTAAATAGCAGGGTTACTGTAAAATGTTCTTTTCTAATAAAGTCTTTTGGCCATCTGGAAGAACTCCTGTTGCCATGGTTTCCTGATGTAACCCTGCCTTATATGAATGATGTCTTTGTTTAGGGCCTCTGGGGAAGAAGCAAAGGTGAAGCCATATTTGCCACAGGACAAACAGTTTCTGTTGACCCGGAATGGTAAGTCCAGGTCCAGTTCACACTTTAGTTATGATCCATTTGTTCTGGAAGCAGCATTCCCATCCAGAGATGAATTTAAAGTCTTCAGTCGTCACTCAAAGAAAACCGAAGTTCTGATTCAAAGCTGAGTTTTAGTTTCTCAGTGAAGTTCTGATTGGTTCCAGAATACCAAATATGAGGACATATTGGTTCTGACTGTTCAGCAGATATTTTAGTTTAGTTTCTGTTTTTGCTTTAGTTCATTGAATAATAATCTGATTAAGTTCCTTTTCCTTCAGTTCCAGTGTGTCCTGGTTTATCTTCTATCAGGACAAAATCCTCTTTTCCTTTTTCCCATCTACTATTGATCCTTCCTTCTTTTCTTCTTCAGTGCTTTCCTTCTTGTCCTTCATTTCTTGTTTCATACTTAATTTATTTGTAGTTACTCATTGTTTCTTTCTTCCATTATCCCATCCATCCATTGAACCCATCCATATTTTATATTTTAAAATGATTGTAAAGGACTGAGAACTGTGGAAAAGTCTGGAATTTTGACATGGAATGCAAAATTCCATGTCAAATATGACATGAAATTTTGCTGTCAGTCCAGCCCTTACTCCCAAGCAGTCAGACTTCCTGCTGATGGTTTAAAGAGATCTTGTTTGGTTGTTGTTTTAGTCTTCTGAAGTTCTTTAGGTTCTCAGTTCACTTTTTTTTTGTTCCTCTTTGCGTAAAACTCCAGATGAATAAATTTGCTCAGATTTCTGCTCTAACGTCTGTTTCCTACTCTTCTTCTTCTCTGCCTCTTCCAGTTCCATGCTACAAGCGCTGTAAACAGATGGAGTATTCAGATGAGCTGGAAGCCATCATAGAGGAGGATGATGGAGATGGTGGCTGGGTGGACACCTACCACAACTCAGGTAGGAGACGCTCAGTCCTACAGAACCGGGTCAGATCAGCATGCTGCTGATCTGACCTAATCACCCGGAATCCCAGCCTACGGTTTTGTCAATGTTGTTTCTTTTCCACACTGATGATGAAGGCTGACATATGTGTGTGCATGTGTGTGTGGGTGTTTGTGTCCCAGCAGGTGTGTTAGGCGTCACAGATGCAGTACGAGAGATTTCTCTGGACAACAATAAGGTCAGCTTCTTCACTTTGTGATTCTTATATTGACAGAACCAAACGTGTGTTTTGAGCTGACTTCAGGATCTCTGCTGTTTCTTTTCACTTTTGGTCTCATTATAACCAACTTCTAACACTCTAGATGTTTTACTAAGGTAGTATATGCACTACTATCTTAATAAAAACATTTTCCACCTCCTCTGGCTTTGCTGCTTCTCCTCCTTGTCCATTATGATCAGTGGAAGAGATGAGATTCTTTGAACTTCCTGTTTGGTTCTGCTCCTTTTTAACTTCTCTGGGATTTTAGTTCAGGTATTATTTGAACTTTTGGGATGCAAATTAGCAGCTCACTGTTAGGAAAAAATAGAAACTAACAAGAAAAATGTGTTGCTATGGTTACCCATCCTAATAAATGTCAGAAAAGAAAAAGTTTGGCTGCACAGCATCCAAAACCAGAAGAAATATTTATTAAAACACGCTACAATAAGAAATGAACAAATCAGAACTAACATAACATATACGTGGTGGAAAGCAGCCAGTAAGTATCACCAGAGTGAAACATGGTGGTGGCAGCATCATGCTGCAGGGATGCTTTTCTTCAGGTGGAGAGAATGGATGGAACTAATTCTTGGGGAAAAAACTGTTGGAGGTTACAGGAGAGTTGAGGCTGGACATGGTGGTGGCAGAAACATGCTGTAGGATTGCTGGTTACTAACGGGGGAATATTATAAATGCATGTCACACTTTTCAGAATTTCTAAGTTCTAAATAACACCATGGCAACAAGAGTCCATCAAGACTTTGTTTGTTGCTGTCACATTTCTAATTTTCATGGGACAAAAATGTAAAAACTTGCTGAGATAAGATTATGCAGACTGTCCTTCAGCTCCCTCTTCTGTCTGAACAGTGGAACAACATTGTTGGCCAGGATGATGATCTCTACCTGTGATGCAGGGAACCAATCAGCTTTGCAGCATTCCTTAAACTAGTCTTTAGGGAATTAAGATCAAAGTGTTTTTCTTCGTCCTTCTGGATGGTTAAAGTACACAGTCAGAACTCTGAATACTTTCAGGACAAGAACATGAATGCCACGTCCTCACCGTGTTGCGATGAAGACGAAGAGGAGGATGAAGACGGAGAAGCAGCGGATATGGAAGGTACCAATGTCTGAGTGTGTTGTCAGATCTCAGTGCCTGCAGCCGCTCTGACGACGCCTTCTTGAACTTTTTCCAGAATACGAGGAGAGTGGCTTGTTGGAAACAGACGAGGTACATTCAGAGGGTTTCCTGGTGTCGGCGGAGGGGAATCCATCTGGCTAACGGCCATCTGTCTCCTGCTTCCAGGCCACACTGGACACCAGCAAGATGGTGGAAACCAAAGCCAAAGCAGAACCCGGTAGTGAGGATGCCATCCTCCAAACCAGAACCTACGACCTCTACATCACCTACGACAAATACTACCAGACGCCTCGACTCTGGCTCTTCGGATATGATGAAGTATGTAGTTGAACGCTCAAGGTGTGTAGGGGTTGGGTCTAGATTTTTTTCCTTCATAAGATTTTTTTCCTTAGGGGGTCCAGGCAGGTGCGCAAACTGTGGAAGTACAGTAAACTGTATACAGTAAAACTGCAATTTCATCTAAATTTTTACCCAGCAGAACACATGGATCTTTTTAGTATAACGGTGTATTAGGGTAATTGTAGATTGGAAAAAACGGGTAAACTTCTGTCAAAAATTCTCCGAAATTTTGAAATTGATCTCTTGAAAATTTTTGACTTTTCAAATGTCAAATTTTCCATTTTTTCTACAAAATTAAACTAAAAGTTTCTGTATTTTTGGTGGAAATTTACTACCCCTTTTGTTACTTTTTATATACAATGGCCCTAACACACTGTTATAGCTTAGTCTGTAAACTTTGCTGTAGATTTGTTTGCTATTAGAGCAAACAAAGGCACAGGCTAGTTGTTCTAGTCACATGATTAGCCTGTTTAGCTTAGCTTAGCTTAGCGGTAGACAACTCTACTTCTGCTGCGTTTATGCTACAACTCTACAACATAAAGTGAAAATGATTGAACCATAATAACCTACAAATTGCAAACAACTGTTTAACTGCCCCATTTTCTTCTTTATCAAAACATTTTGTTCAGTAGTTTGAGACTGTTTTTTCTTATTAAACATCAACAAATTAATGTTGATACAAACAAAACGCAAACTGATGGCCAGCTCTTTGTTTCCCAGGACAGGCAGCCGTTGACTGTGGAGCAGATGTATGAGGACATCAGCCAGGATCATGTGAAAAAGACGGTCACCATTGAGAACCATCCCCACCTGCCTCCGCCCGCCATGTGCTCTGTTCATCCATGCAGGTGAGGAATTCACTTGGGACTGGTTCCTACACAGTATACACCACGAAAACTCCCAAACTGTTTCCATTTCTCTACAAGGTTGAGATACTTTTGTTGTGGCGTCATCTCAGACTCGTCGATAAGAACCTCACTGATATGACCTTTGTTTTCAGACATGCTGAAGTGATGAAAAAAATCATCGAGACGGTGGCTGAAGGAGGTGGAGAGCTGGGAGTGCATATGTATCCTTTAATCTTACACCATGTGATACTGACAGCTCCAAGTGGCTTGATCCAAACAAACTGCTGTTTATTCCTTTGGCTAGTACAGTTTGCTGTGTTTCTGTTCTTGACCTTCCATCCTACAACAGTTTTCCTTTACTAAGACTTCCAGGTATCTTCTGATTTTCCTAAAGTTTGTCCAGGCTGTCATTCCCACGATAGAATATGACTACACAAGACACTTTACAATGTAGTTCCAACTGCATAGAATTGCTTCAGCTAACAGTATATCTGGATTGCTTCGTCTCAACACAACTATAAAACCGGTTTATGTTACTTCGATGCTCTGTGGATTTAGGTGTATTAAGCCACGTGATGAATCATTTATTGTATAATTTGCTTACTTTCGGTGAGAACTCAGGCATCCATGTGATGAAAGTTAGCATCTTTACGATCCTGTCCAGATGCCTTTGATGGTTTCTATCAACTGTTCAACTCAATCGCTGCATTCTGACAACTTTAAACTGACTTATTAAACTCATCAATCCTCACTCCTTTAGATGTATGAGTCAGGTTCTAAAAAATAAATGAAGTCCAGCTGAATAAATCCTTTTGTGGTGTGCTTGTGAATGTTCGAACCGCCTTCAATTCTGGTTTGATATCCACTGATATCTGACAGCCTTTCATACTGGAGTAAGGCTTCATTATTCGCTCTGCGACCTAGTAGAACGTGGCTTAAGCTTGGCTGATTTGGAACACTTTAATTCTGCTGCTTTAATACCTTGAATAAATTAGATGAACTAATCCCTGACGTGAATTGTTTGGATTTCCCCGTTGTTTGTTTGGTTATTTGAGAAATTGATCACCTGTTCCCAGATTGTTGGTCTGGGAACAAGCTCAAAACTTTAAGTTTTGAATAACTAAAACTTTAAGTTTTAAGTAACTAATTATTTTGATTTTAACGTTGATTTTAAAGTTAAAAATTTTAACGCAATTAATCTAATTCTTTTTTAACATACAAATGTGCAGAACCTTTGTCTTTTCGTGTTTCTGGTATGTCGATAAATGTGATTCACAAGCAACATCCACAACAAGAGCCCTGTTCCAATACTCGCATTTCCACAGTCATTCTGCCTTTGTGTACTTCTAATGTGCATTCATGTTGAAGGGTTTGAGTGCGCAATGTGTCCCACATTCTCCATATCATTCATCACACCATTTGGGTACTATTTCTGCCCTTATGCGAAGTCCGCATTTTTAGGGACTTTGGCGAAGTGCCAAAGTTCGTAAAAATGCACATGCACAATTTATTGCTGCATGTGACATTTTGAGTTAAAAGGCAGATTTATGGTAATGTTTAGTTGTATTTTTTCCAGTCTTTATAGAAAATTCAAAGAAAATAGCATGACAAGGCACACATAATAAAAAAGCTAATTTTTCTGAGCAGAAAAAGAAGAAATACAGAATATGGTCACAAACTGTGAGGAAAGTAAAACAAAATGTCACAAATGCAAGATAAATTTAAAATCTTAAATTGATATTAACACAGTATAAAGATTGAGCTTTTGTGATGTTCCAATGGTTAAGAACTCTCTTAAATAAAATCTTTTCACTAAAAATGGAGGTGGTTTTAGAAAGCAGTATTTGTGAATAAAACTTAGCCAGAGCATTATCACGATTTAACTCTTCATCCCCTGTTAGATGACCAAATATTATTATATTAAAACTTAAAGATGGAATAGATTTCTTGTACTTTATCCACTTTTGAAAATTTTTCTAAAAACATTAATGAAGTCGCAATTGAAAAAAAGGTGTATTGTCTCAAAATCTCAGCCACTAAACACACAGGAAAAGATATTTATTTTGAATTTCTTTCGCAGAGAGTCATTGTAGGGAAAATAATATCTTTTTTTGTGTGTGTGGAATAGAAAGCTATTTGGCTCTTATTTTCTTTAGAGATACCATGATTTTAAAACAAAATGTTTTCTTCTTAGGGTAGAGGGGAAGAAAATTGAGTTTTTTTGTAACATTTTTCGTCTTTAAAGTCACAACATTTATATTTTCTTTTAAAAATGACATCTTAGTTACCTTTGTTTTTTATTTTTCTAATGTTGCATCAGGCATATATATATTAAACAAATCACAAGAAAGAAAAAAACAAGTATAGCAAAATCTAGACTTATTTCATGTGATTGAGGTGAAACTGTTGTGTTCAAAGCCAGACTTTAAAAAGAAACTGGAAGGAGATAAACAATATAAAAAAAAATCTAAGAAAGAAGTGGCAGCAATTTATCCAGAAGTTAATATAAACAAAACTCTATTATAATAATTCTTAAAAAAAATAAACAAAACTCTATTATAATAATTCTTAAAAAAATAGAAGAAAAAATATATATATATATATATATTGTGTGTGTGTGTGTGTGCAGTTGGTAGAGCTGTTGCTTTGCAGTGAGAAGGTTCTGAGTTCGAGTCCCAGCCCCGGTCTTTCTGCATGGAGTTTGCATGTTCTCCCTGTGCATACGTGGGTTTTATCTGAGTACTCCGGTTTTCTCCCACAGTCCAAAAACATGACTGTCAGGTCATGTTTGGCCATAATTGGCCTCTCCAAATTGCCTCTAGGTGTGTGTGCATGGTTGTTTGTCCTGTGTGTCTCTGTGTTGCCCTGCGACAGACTGGCGACCTGTCCAGGGTGTACCCCGCCTCTCGCCCGGAACGTTACCTGGAGATAGGCACCAGCACCCCTCCTGACCCCACTAAGGGACAAGGGTGTAAAGAAAATGGATGGATGGACATATTGCCCGGTACCCGGCTGGGGAACCAGAGCACCTTGATGAAAAATGAGCTACTGGAACAAGACGAAAATGGGCGAGAGGTGAAAACATGGATCTGTTGGAATGTTACTACTCAAGTAACCCTAGCCAGAGAGGCTCCATGCAAAGAATGTGGGAGGAATGGTTAGTTCGACATCACAAGTCAACACTAACTGCCAAACAACTAGTAGCTCAGTGTTCCAACATCCGCAAACGGCAACTGCTGTCACAACCGGAGACTGACAAGTTACAACACAAATGCTATGGCAAGGGGGAGGAGCCAGGACGCCAGGTCAGAGGGGAGTTAACTACAACTACCCGTCCAGAAACTGGGTATGTAGCCACAGTAATGAACGAACCATAAAAGCTGAACGAGGCAGCAACTGACCTGAGAGAGAGAGAATTGTGGCCAGAATAAACACCAGGTAAACCCGATGCCAATTACAACAACTGAGTTGAAGTACCATCAGAAAGTCTCATTGAAGATGTGAATGCAGCATTGAGAACGATCCCTACCAATACCATAACAGAAACCAATGAGCTGATATACAACTCAGCATCAGTGATCCTTGAGATGCTTGGCTATAAGAGCAACCATGAGACCCAATATCCACCATAGAAAAGACAGTTTGTTAGAGAATTTTTGGTATTATTAAAATCAAGATCACAAGGAGGGAAGTGAGCCAACTATCAGAGCTCCAAAGGGGTGCAATGAAAAGATCAGAACCCAAGAAGTACAGCCAGATGCCCATACCTGAAGCACTCGAAACTGCCAAACAAAGGCTCCAAGCCTTGGCCAGCCGCCTAAAGAGATACACAAGAGAGAATGAAGCCAGGAGGATTAACC
>NW_006800590.1:25317-98271 GCF_000485575.1 Poecilia formosa | reverse complement strand
AGGTGTGACGCTCATATTTGAAGATTTTGCTGTAAAAAGACAACATTATATAAAATCCCAATAAAATATGTGGAAGTTTGTGATTTGTGACAAAATAAAATATTATATAAATGAACTGTTTGTCTAAAATGAACCCTTTAAAACTGATCCGTTTATTTTTATTCTAGCTCAGAAAGATCAACTCCTTTAGCTGCAGTTCATCTTCAGAACAGCTGGGGCGGTAATTTACTCAAACCAGATTATTGCAGAGTCCAGTCAAAAATGAGAGAAACCATAGAAGCAGAAGCGCTTGGAGGTCGAAACGAACTGGTCCACGATGTCTGCGGTGTATCCCACTGTCCTGCTGTGTGTGCACGGCTTCTTCTCCAGCCTGCGGCCGTCGGAACCTTTCCTCACCGCTTACCTTATGGGACCGGACAAGAACCTGACGAAGACCCAGGTGAGGTTGCCGTGCTGTGGGTCACAGCTCCTCTTGCATCACTCTGTTTCCTCACACATGTTTGGATCTGCCTGGTTCCGGACCTTCTAAGTAAAGGAGAATTGGTCCCGCTTGTTCGTGGCTTCTTGCAGCTTCTCTGGGTATAAAGAATTTCCTGTTTTCTTAAGAATTCACGTACTACGCTGCACCGAATTGACGTTTTCCAGACGAACCTGACCTGCTGTGTAAACGCAGAGGTTCTGATCCAATTCTTAACTTTTTATATTCTGGTTCCAGAGACGCACAAGTTCCTGTAATCCAGAGAACAGACTGGTCAAACCTGAACTGAATTATTTTCCGCTGAGAATAATTCAGTTCCTCCAGTGTGTCACATAGAGTTGTGTCCTTGATAGATGACTAATACGATCTGCTGCTGTTCTAGATCTGTCATAATTTTGGATTTAACTGATTTTTTTGGTTTTGGGTGTGGATCATGAAAGGGAACAAAGAATTTTGTTTATCACAGTTTACTCATCAGTTACAATTCCTAATTACATTTTAATAATGAAAATATAATGTACAAATATCTGCATGTTCAATCATGTGGTCTTTAGCATTGAGGTCAGTGACCAGTCCATCCAGCTGACCAGATATGTTGCTGGCTTGCAGAGCAGGAATGTATTGCTCTTAGGAAATTACTTCTTCTACATCCACATGTTCCTTCAGTTGTTGAGTTTCATTATGTTACGCTGTTCATTGTAAGAGATTTAAACATAGCAAAACAAAAAAATCTACTGTTTTTCTACCCTGAAATACACCAATAACTGAAAAAAAGATTAAACATGTGCTTTGATGTTAAAGATTTCCCCCAGAAAACTCGCTAAGGCCGGTGGTTGGGCGCTAGGGCAGTCATTCATCCAGTGGCCCGTCACATTTTTGAGTTAAAAAATGTTTTAAGTTTACATGAAATTTGAAAATATCACTTGATAATTATGTGTTATTGAAAGATTGGAAAATTAATACCTGAACACAAACTATGAAGTATTAAAATTGCAAACATTTTAAAAAGTCTTAAAAAAAATAAGCAATGCTTAGCCTTGTGGGGGCACAAGGGAAGCCTGTTAGCCCACCAGGCTTATAATACAGAGTGGGAAACCCTGATGTTTAAATCTATCAAATTTAATTGGTAAAATCTTGTAATTCATTCACTTTTCTTTGTCTTCAGAAAAACTTGGAATAAAGTGGATTTTTTTGGCATTAATTTTAATTTTACATTCACTGCATTTACACAATAAAACATATGTCCCTAAACTTTTTTGGCTCTTCTAAACCACAGATAGAACAGGTTGTTGGTTGATCCATTTACACACTAAAAGTGTGTCAGGTTTTAGTTTTGCTTCTTCACTATAAAACATTTTATTTTGGTGCATCCTAAAAGAAAACAGTTTTAGTTGCTGTTATGGCTAATAAACATACTTTGGAAGGTGACTGTGTAAAACCAGCACGTCCGGTGTGAGTGTGTGAGCAGCACTTCTCCATTATAGTCATACTGTTTGCAGAAGGAGGCTCAGACACACTTCATTCAGATTGAGATAATCTCTCAAAAAATGTCAGCTTTCTTGCTAATCCTTTAAATAATGACCTTCATCAGGTTGTAATGTGGACCAGCAACAAATCTGTCAACATGAAACGGTTATACTTTTGATCATGTAGCCACATCATGTTATGTTTGCATCAGAAAAGGAAGAGAAGTAGTAGCTAATAGAAAACAAGGCAGAAGCATATGACTGTTCTATATGTAATGTTACTATAAAACTGTTACCATTTCCTGTGCTGTGGTGAAACATGTAACAGTTTTTGAGTGCTGTTCTACTAACACAGATGTTGATTGTTCAGAGCTCTACTTCACATCCTGCTGCTGGTTTTTGATTCATAAGGTTTGACTTAAACTAAAACCAAATAAAACTCATAGAAGCTTTAAAACTTTAGACTCAGAATACATTCAGAAGAGGTTTCAGTACTGAACAATAATGCCAAACCATAGTTTAAGAAAATCTTTTGGTTTTCCACAAAGTCCAATATTAGAAACTAAGTTTTTATTTTGCATTTAACTGAGGTTTGGAGTCCAATTAAAAGGTATAATTGTTGCTAATTGCAATTTTGAAATTGATTACAATTTGTAGTTAATTTTTGAATGATTTTTCAGTTTTGACAAATTAGCACATCAATAAAACATACTGATCAATCTTTGGAGATTTTGTCTTTGGTCTTTTGGAAGCAATAAAATGTGAACAGTTTTTATTATAGTAATTTCTTTGTAAATATTACAAGTTTTGTGTGATTTTGTTCGGGAGGCTAATAATTTTACCTCACTATGCTGATTAAACTTGTATAGAAATACATTTTCATTAAATAAATTAACAGGTTTTTTTTCTTTTTTAGTTTTGTAGGAATTAATTATATCAAAACGGAGGCGAAGCCACACTGTGAAAAACAAATTCTAAAATATAAATATGGACTTTTCTGGGGGAAACCTTTTTTTTTCTTTTATAATTCTACTAAGTTAAAAATATATTTCTTGTGTTCTCTGCAGGTTGTCAATGAAATCTATCCCATATGGACATATTCCTACCTCGCCCTGTTGCTCCCCGTCTTCCTGGCTACAGACTACCTCTGCTACAAGCCGGTGTTGGTACTGCAGGCGTGCAGCCTGGTACTGACCTACGCCATGCTCTGGAAGGCCCATGGCATGCTGGCCATGCAGCTGCTGGAGTTTTTCTTTGGGTTGGCCACAGCAACAGAGATTGCCTACTACTCCTACATCTACAGCGTGGTGGAGCCAGAGCTCTACCAGAGAGTGACCGGTTACTGCCGCAGTGTCACATTGTTCGGCTCGGCAGCCGGGTCGCTCCTCGGTCAGCTCCTGCTGTCGTTGGCCAAAGTGGAGCTGGTGCACCTCGTTATCATTACGCTGGCGTCAGCCACCGTGGCCTTCGTTGCCCCCTGGTTCCTCCCCATGCCCAAGAGGAGTTTGTTTTTCCACATGAGTCCAGGAGTAGTCGAGGAACCTGCAGCTGGCTCCAGTCCCAGCCCTGATAAGGTAGAGGATTCAGAAAGCAGAGCACCCATGGTAAGAAATCTACACATCTTGACAATTTATTGAAGTTTGTGTGTTGTGTGAAGAAGGGAACTCTTCCTCTTTCAGATATCCAGGTCATCCGAAGCAGGAGGTAGCAGCAGTGGGTTTGTGCAGGTGTTATGGATGCTTTTCCATGACTTCCTGCAGTGCTACAGGTGTCGCACCCTGCTGGCATGGTCGGTGTGGTGGGCCCTGGCCACATGTGGCTACTTCCAGATCATCAACTACGCTCAGGCACTGTGGGAGATATTCCATTCATCCCAACACCATGAAATCTACAACGGCTACGTAGAGACGTTGTCCACGCTGCTTGGTATGGCATCTGCTTTCATTTATGAATTTCTAGACTGGTGTTTTGCAAATTTCAGACATGACAAGTCAATCCAATCTAAGTCACACTTAGGAAGTAAATCAAATAGAAACAGAATATTCCTTCTTGGTAACCATTGTTAAATGTGGAATAGTATGGCGTTTATTAAACTGTTTTACTAAATATAGTGAATCTCAATACTACCAAGAGAAACTGTTTATGAAGCACTCTTCCTCTAAGATTCTGTAAGTAGAGTTTTATTTTGACGTAAGACAGAAAGTACTATTAGATTTTTTTAATATGCTGGTTATTGAAAGCTGTTTTAAGGACCCCATAACAACACTTTAATGTTCCCATTTTGACTTGACAATGGAGGAAACAGACAAGATGTGATTACTAAACAATCCCTCAACAGATTATCAGCTAGCCACTACAACTCCATGTTCAACATAGAAAGATTTTGACCAGTCAAGGCACACTTTGATGATTCTTCACTGGACAGACATTCTTTCACAGTTAAGGTTTAACAGTTTAAGATTCTCAAAACTTCCTCAACTTGTGAAGGTACAAAATGGCAACAAGCCTAGCACCTTAGCAAGGCTAACGTTAGCTAGATTGCTGTCAATCCTCAAAATGAACGAGCTACAGAAATGTGAGATGTTATCAATATCCCAGCTGTGAGCACACTTCCGCTAATCTGCTGATGCGCTAATAGAAGAGCTAGTTTTTCATTTAGCATTTTTGCTAACTTTGAAAATGTTTAGTTTAATTAGTTTCCCTAAAATAATTTTTCTGAATAAATTCTAAAGCACTGGTTTACTTCTAATGAAAACTACCAAAAGTAACCTGGGCTGTTTTAATCAAACAAAGTTAACTTTATCCCCTTGATGTGACAACCATTTTCTTTTCTTAATCACAGCCATCTAAAGGGGAGTAAATACTTTTCTACAGCACTACAACAAAGTCATATTCAGAAAAAATGATTTCTTCATCCCTTTCTGTTCTGAGTCCAGATGTCTGAGTCGTGTCGTGTCCTGCAGGCGCTCTGGCTGCTCTGCTGGTGGGCTGCCTCCCAGTGGACTGGACCCACTGGGGAGAACTGCTCCTGTGGGTCCTCTCCCTCCTCATGGCCGCCTGCGTTTTCATCATGACCATGCTGAAGAACATCTGGGTGAGCTACAGCTCCTACATCATCTTCAGGACCATCTACATGCTTCTCATCACCGTGGCAACGTGAGTCTAACATGGCGTAAAAACCACAGTGAGGAGGAAGCTTCAGAATCTGATTTTGAGCAATTCTTTGAGACCCTTAGAAAGAAAAGAGGGAAGGCAGAAAGGAGAAGTGTGTCTCAGTGAATCCAGATTGCAGCAAGCAGCTGTTGCTCCATCTGAAGCTTCCTGCTGTTTCAGCATGAAGCACCTGCAGCTTCTTCTGCAGCATGTCAACGTGAGGTGACATGAGGTGGAGTACTGCGCTTGGTTTCAGTGTTGCTCCCTGACCTCCAGGTACCAGATAGCGGCCAGCCTCAGCATGCAGAGATACGCTCTGGTGTTTGGAGTCAACACGTTCGGTGCCCTGCTGCTCTGGACTCTGATCACTGTGGTCGTGGTGGACTCAGCTGGACTCGGCCTTGACGTTGTCACTCAGGTAACATGTCGGCTGTTTGCTGATGTGAAGGAAGCTTTGCTGATGCCAGTGTTGTGTTTAATGGCTGCCTGTTTGGTCACGCTCCCTCAGTTTTTCATCTACGGCGGCTACTTCACAGTCATCTCGGTGGTCTTCCTCCTGGCCGGCCTCTACAGAGTCTTCTCCTCCAGGCGGACCATGCAGGAAGTCAATGGAGAGTCCAGCCCTCCTCCAAACAGTGCCGTGACACAGTGAATGATTCACCTTAAAGCTTTGAGTGGACATTGAATCACTTTTTTGGAACAAACTGAATGGGGGCTTTTCATGATGTCATCATATTCTGAAGCGGGCTGGACCTGAACTTCTTGTGTGGTGGAGCCAACTTGGATCATTAACACCAAAGTATTAATGATCCAAGTTTTCCTCTGAGCCAAGTAATTTCAGGTCTGAGTGATACAGACCTGAAACTTAACCACAGAAGTCAGTGGGTTTGTTTTCAATAGAAATAAAAGCAACTATATTAAGTGTTTTTATATATACTCAGGTTTTTTGCCCTCAACAAAATGCAATACAGTGGACTCCCACTTATTACTGATTCAGTATTTGCAGATTTTCAGTGGAATGTAACACCAACATTTATTGTTTAAACTATTAAAATACCTTTAGAAGTGTTTTTAGAGGAGACACTCTGATTTTGCACTCTATCTTAATTTCCAAATGTGAGATATTCCTTGATGCCTTTATGGAAACAAGGATGGCAAGTCAAACCTCTAAACAAACCATTTTTTAACCATAGTTATTAGAAAGTTTTGGAAAAGCTTAGTTTTCCAAAACTTTCTGCCTCCTGGTGGGTGCCAATGCCTGGAACTGTTTAAAGTCGGTTAATTTCCTGATCACTTTGGGAGTTTATAAAGCTGCTTAACTCAGCTGGATGATGCATATGATGACATAATGAACAGCAACCAATAATTATTTAGCTTCTGCAGCTCTGTGCAGTGTTTATAGCAATTTTGTGACCTCTACTGTTACAGATGGGAGAATGAATGGGATGGCTAAAACAAGATTCAGGTGATGTCTCTAAAACATGCTGAATTAGGAGCTGTTATCACCTGACAAACTCAAATCTGAATAGCTTTAATTAATTTTCTTCATGTCTATCAACTGAAATGGTTAAAAACTAAATATTTAATGTTTTTATGTTTTCTGTGATTGATCCTTGTCAAATTATTGTATTTATCATATTTATAAATAACTAGTATGTTTACATATTTTTATTTTTTAACTTTTACCCTGTTGATGACGCACAGGTTTGTCATAAACATGGTTAAAGAAGAGAAACGTACAATTTTTAAGGTGGTACTTGGGAGCAGTTCACTATTTGGAAAACATTTTTATATAACTATGTTTACATTTTGTCTTGTAAGGTACAATTTAACAAGGTGCACATTTTGGTGATTATGTGGAATATATAATATGAAATATTTCACATGTCTTTGGGAGTTTGGAAAATATCCTTAAGTTATAGAATGAACCCCCCAAAAATGACCAGCCAAAAAAACAAATGTGTATTGCACTGGCATATGGGATAAGTTAATTCAATCAAAGCAGTCGGTGTGACTGCAGTCTCAGTCTGTTACTCAGATTATGAGATTATAAAATTTGTCACCGTTGCTTATCAAATAGGAGCATCTCAGGAGTCTCAGTTCTAAATGTTAAAATTTCTTGAATTACAGCATGTTGTAGAAACGCATCATCAGAACCTTATTTTATCCTATTCATACATAATGCAGTCATTAGGAGTAAAGTGTGCATAAAATGCACTGAGCATATTATAGCTATGGATTAGATTACCATAGACGGTAGATATCAACTGTCCTAGATTACATTTAATACATAAAAAAATACTGTCTGATCTAATGCTTCCTGCTGTTAAAAATTCATGTTTTAGATAAATTAAGGTTGGCACAATATGACAGAAAAACATTATCTAGTGTTTATGGCCTGTAATAGAAACCAAATTAACTACAGTACCATATTAAGTGTTCTACCGTTTGTTACCAGCCAAAATTAATTAATATGACTGTAAATGTGTTTTTTTTTCTTTTTCTGTGAGTCTGTAGACTGTAATGCACTAATTAACAAAGATGTATACTTCCATGTTGGAAGTAGTGGTACTGAGACGCACAATTACTGTTGGCAGGTTTTCACTGAACACTACATTGTGAAACTTGAAATGATCCCCTGCTCCTTTGTCATTTGTTGTTTAAGTACCTTAAAAATTTTAGCTGCTTTTAGTTTTTGTTTAGTTGATGACAAATTGCACTGAAAAGCTGCTTTAAAATACATCAGTGAAGATAAATGTTCAGTAAGGAGAAGTAAGTGTGTTTCTACTTTGCTTTTTTTCATCCATCCATCCATTTTCTTTACACCCTTGTCCTCTCGATCTAGTGGGGTCGGGAGGTGCTGGTGCCTATCTCCAGCTAACGTTCCGGACGAAAGGCGGGTTACACCCTGGACAGGTCGCCAGTCTCTTTGCCTCTTTTGTCAGAGGTAAATATTTCATATAATTAGACAAACCTAATCTGAAGAAAAATAATATCAGCTTTCAAATGATTCCATTTCAGGGGAAAATTATCCAACCCAATATGTGAAAAGTATTCACCCTCTTACCTTATGTCATGAATTCTTTATGAAGTCAAAAACACATTTTTTGGAAAGTTTCCTAACCCACGTCTTAACTCCATAAACAATTCATGTGTGAAGGCCATTAATGCAGCTAAATTCAGATTGACTTAAAATTCCAGCAGTTAAGAGTTGAACAACCAGTTCTCATGATTAGAGGTGATTATTTATTCTACACCCTCAGGTTAGTTCATACCATTCTTCTTTTTAATAAATAAAATCCTCATTTAAATTCTGCTTTATTTTTTATTCAGATTATCTGTGAAGATAGTTTTATCTGAAATAGGTGTGTACTGATTGCCGGTCACTGATCTTTAAAAAGCCTGACCTGCCTATAACGAAACGTAGGGTCAAAGCTGTTAAATTGCCAACAGTGGAGCAATTATTGTTAACAAAGCATGTGTAGACGTGACCTGGTGGGCATGTCTGTCTGTTAGTCCCCTCCCTCATGGGACAGCTGAATGGGAGTGTAGCTGATTTTCAGACCTCTGCTTTCTTTGTCACCTAAGTATTGGCCCAACACGATCTTAAAATTAAGGAAATTGAGGCCAATTTTATGGCCAGGTGAATTATCGGTGCACCCCTGATCTGAAACATTCCTGTCTGTCAAACAAAAATCGATCCAATTTATGAAGAGGCAAAAAAAAAGTTCTTATAGACAAAATCATATTGAACTTTTGTTTCACTGTTGCCAGGAGTTCATATGTGATGAAGCAAAATGACCAAATTAATTTTGATATAATCAGAGAATATAATGCATATCCCAAAATTCCTTGCTGTGGCGCTTAATGCCAAAGACTGTAGTTTCCGTTGACTTGTCTGACATATGAATGTACAACTAGACATTACGCACTCTTTTCATCGCTCGTCTCTAGATTTAGAGATGTCTGAGTTGCAGAGTTTGCCTTATAATCTGTTTCCATGCCTATTAATTTCTCATCTGTAATCTTTTGATGCTTTGAAGTAAATGTAAATGTGAACAATCTTCACAGTTAACATGAAAATTACTCCCTATTTGCTGCAGGGCAATTATTTTAATATATGCAAAAGACAACCAAATACTTTTTATACAATGTAAAAATGTCATTTTGTAATTTAAATATATATTGAATAAATTCTTTTTATACATGTGGTCATTGTGTTTCATTTGTTATCTGAACAGGTGTGTGTGTGTGTGTGTGTGTGCGTGCGTGTTTGTGTGTGTGTGCGTGTGCCATCAGACTTTTTCCTGTCTTTGGTCTGTTAGGGTTAGCAAAAATATTTACAATTTTTGTTTTAAATTGTATTTTCTTCAAATTTTGCATACTGTTTATGACTTTTTATACAATTTGCAAAAATGAGATGATGTCAAAGTTAAAACTCGTGAATATGCTGCAGAACCTGGTAGGAGAGTCGGTGAAACAGGTCCTGCAACAGGAACTGAAAGGCCACTCTGAGAGGAAGAAGCAATCCGAAATCAACATGAAAATCCAGATTATAGCTTAGAATTGCTCTCTGGTATGAAAACCCTAATATTTGGAGACATCCCTTGGTAGAGATTGTTACATTTGGATAATAAAGGGGGAAGATTTCATGCCTTAAAAAAACATCCAGTGTAGCAGTGGTGGTAGCATCATGTTGTGGGGTTATTTGCTGCAGGAGAGATTGGTGCACTAAACAAAGATGAGAAAATAAAAATGAATGTGGAAATATTGAAGATAGTGAAGGATGATGTTTAAAAAGTTGTTTGACACATAGGTCTATCAAAAACCTGAAGGGTCGCTAGCTCTAAGAGTCTCTAGCCCCATTACGATAAGCTTAACAATAAATGCAAAAATGTTTTTCAGGCTCTTCCATTGATTCTCCATCTTTGTTTTCAAGAGAAAATTTGATCCACTCCTGGAATCCAGGAAGCTTCAACCACAGAACAAGATAGGACTCTGCCGCTGAATCTTTCTAGCAATTTAATAATTGAGATTTAGAGATACTTTATACGCCGTGATCTTCAGCATCAGATAAGGGTCTTAGAGAGAATTTAGCATTACTGAAGCATTTTTAAACCAACCAGTATAAGTGAAGAGAGACCAAGCAACTCTCTTAAATATTTGTTGGTTATGTTTACAATCCAGAAACTGTAGATATTCATCGACCGATGCCTTCTTCTGATTTTCTTTCATGTCTGATTTGCAGATTCCCGTTTTAGAATTCAAAGGATTAAAACAATGAAAAATCAGAGGCAGCACTACATCATAGTATGTTATAAAGAAACTCAAGAACAAATTAAATGACATCTATCTGGAAAAAGTTACAAAGTCCAAAAAATTACTAAAAGAACCATCATCTACTAGTAATTGTTACTCATTACCAGTTATCACAAACACTTAATGGCAGCTAATTCATTTTTGCATGTACTGAAATGATCTTGATCTGATATTAAATTTAGTTTGATTTGAAACAAACTTTGTCAAATTAAAAGAAAACCAGAAAGAACCTGCAAGAACATGTGAAATACTTTTTCACAGCAACTTACCAGCTGTTGAATGATGTGTTTATTGAAAGAAAAGAGCAGGAAAAGAAATATTTGACCCTCTGAACCTCAAAACTGCCCTAATTCTGATATTCAAAACTGTACAAGATTACACAGTAAAAACTAGAAGGAGCGCACACTGATTTCGTTAATTCTGGGTCATCGGCGATTGGCTAATCCTCTTTTGTTCTGTCATGAGAGGACTGACTGACAGGCTAGCCCACCAGTGGTGTGTCAGCTACCCTGTTCTTGATAATGTAATGACTGTCAGAAAAACAAAATTGGTATTGGCCAAAAAATCGGAAACTGTAGGTCAACCTTTATAAGGATTGGTGATCGGTGTGAAAACGAAGCAACGGTTCACCCCAGTAAAAAAGAACCAAGAGAAACAAAAGACAAATAAAATAACTTGAATGTTTTCTTTATACTAATGAAAATAGAGAGAACTGAATGTGAATACAGCAATAAATGGTAAAAAAAAAACAGTACAATATTCCAAATTGCAACTGCAGAATCTCTAGGTTCGCCCATGTTCCTAAGGCTCCAATGCTAGATCCCTTATCTTGTCATACAGAAATATGAATCCAAAGTCCAATATCAGTTTGCCCAAACGGGCAAATTGACATTACAAAAGTCTCATACAGAGTGTATTGTCTTCAGGTCTCTGTGCAGCTGAGAACGAAGCCTCAGGAGAGGCTCCAGATGACAGTCAGCATAGCCAGGATGCCATTCAGAACAGCTAGCCCAGAGTTCATGTTGAATCTGTGGCTGGAAGGGTCTCTGCATCAAACAGACACAATAAATGTCATCCAGTAAGTAAAGCTAACACATGTGCAGCTTCACTCTGCAGTACCTGAAATCAAGCAGAGACAGGAGGCTGGGGAAGGCCATTCCAGGCTGGTACGACTCCAGCTGAGTGAGAGTCCATGAGAAGATGCAGGAGATGCATCCGGCAACAGCCGAGATCATCAGGATGCTCCAGAAACCTGGAACACACAGGTGACTGGTTACTGGTTTCTGGTCGCTGGCTTATTGATTTTGACACCATATTTAGCGACTTTTCAGACAGAAAAATCACCATTGGCAAAATTGAAATTGGCAGGTCAGCGTAACACTGTAATTGGTGCAACACTACTTTTATGGGGATTACTTGTACCAAGGTGTGTTAGGAGAGGAATTAAGAGTGTGTGAGCCTCTTGGAACAAGATTATTTGGTGCAAGTGCAAATTATGAGACACACATTGATTATATGGTAGAGATGCACGATATTGGATTTTTGGTCAATATCCGACATGCCGATATTCCAAAACTCATTTGGCTGATAACCAATACCAATACTTTTTCCTATACCTTCTTGCTGAAACTATATGGCTTTCTCTACTGTGGAATTAAAATATTGTCTTTTTCAATTTAGCCTGTTACCAAATACAAAAAGCTAAAAAGGATGCTGAAAATGATGGAACACTTTCAGCATTTGCATTATGCTTAATGTCAAATTTACATTTGCTCTCTAAGACAATAACGACACTCAAACAGTGCAAATTTTATGTTGTGCTGTGCTGCAGGCATCATTTTCACTGCTTGTCATATAAAATCAATGCATTTTATATCGGTGAGTTATTGTGATGGAATGGTTGACGTCCAACATTAAATTTTACAGCTAATATTGGCCGATACCAATACCATCCCAGTAATATCATGCATAAGGAATTCATTTTTCAGTGCATGTCTCAGAAAGAGTATCTTAATTGACAAACAAAAACGTTAATATCTATCTGACAGGGCCAGAGAGGCTATATGTAATTTTGATGTATATCAAAACATTTTAATTCTGTAAACATTGATGTTGGCCTTGTGGAATTTATACAAAATTACAAATATGATCTTCCTGTTTACATAACAAAACTTTAGTTTTTATAATTACAACATAAAGTCTTGATGGCCTTTAATGGGAAAAATGCGTAGAAAGGAACCCTGGGATACTCACCCAGCATCCTCTCTTCAGTCCCATTCTCGCCTCTCAGCCTCTCCGCCCGCAGCTCTGAAACATTCAGCAGAGGTCAGCGTGAGAATATAACAGATGGAGACACAACCATAACTCAGAGAGCGTTAGAGCCGTGTCTACCTCTCAGGATGGGATAGGTGAGGGCGCAGAAGGCACCCACAGCAAACATCGCAACAGCCGAGCCCAGAACCGAGAAGGTGGCTTTGAGCCACGGTGTGAGCCAGCTGCTCCGCAGCCTCCCACTCCCACTGAATCCGTGTGTAGACATGACCCTCTCGGCGCCTCGAGAGCTCTGGATGCGGTCTGATCGCTGTGGAGGTCGGGCCGGGCTGAGGGACGCCCCTCCCGGCATGTCAGAGCGCTTCTCTTGCTGGTTCTGAACCGGTTCTCTGAGACCGAACGTTGATCCGCATCACATCCAGGAACTAACGTACCTGCCTGAGCACTTCCGCCCACAAGATTGTCCTATAGGAGTTTCCGTAACCGGTTTTCATGGTTTAAAACATAAAGGTGTAAGACATTTACAGCGACTTGCAAAAGTGTATCTTCTCTGCTATATTTAGTCACATCACACGCAGAGAATATATGATTTATACTGATTTTAAGTCGTAAATCAGCATACAGTAGTGTAACATTAAAAGGTAAAAGGACATGTAACTCTAAAAAGTGTGGCGTGCATTATATTCACAGCCTTTAGTCTGATACAGCTAAATTAAATTCATGTTTGAGGTGTTTGTAAAGTGACACAGTCAAAATTTCAGCAATAACAGAGAATAAAATGGGTATTCACCTTTCATATTAGTTGTCATATTTTCACTGTGTAATTCTTTCATTTATAAATGTCAACTTTTCAAACGTGTATTTAGCAAGCTAAATGTAGTGATAAACAACTAAATTTCAAACTAAAAGTTTAGTTAATATGCCAAACACAAACTTGATAACTTCATTTACTATGGAATCAAATATATCTTCTAATTAAATATAGTTCGGAAATAATTAGTTTGCAAACTAAATAAAAAGCAGTTAGTTTGCTAACTAAATATTTAGTTTGTAATTTACATTTTAGCTTAGTTTACAAACTAAACATTTAGTTGGAGGTTAAATATTTAAAATCCTAACTGAAATTAATGTTTTAAGCTAAATATGTATAATCTTCTACCTAAATAGTTTGAAGCTAAGTGGTAAATGAAGTATGTAGTTTTTAAACTAAATATTTATCTTGTTAATTAAATATTTTCTTAGAAACTGTGACTTTTATAAATGAATTACAATATGGTGAAAATATTACTTTGAGATACCCCAAAGTAATATTTGGGGTATTTTTATTTTAAAGGGTTTATTAGCTCTGCTGGCCTTTATGTAATAGTGAATTGACAGGAAAGTAGGTAATGAGAGAAGGGGGAAAACATGCAGCAAATGTCACCAGGCTGGGAATTGAACCAGCAACAGCCACAACAAGGACTAATCCATATGTGGATTGTGTTTTAACCCCTGTGCCACCACAGCACCCTGTTGTGGTGAAGTTTGACTATGTAGCATTACAAAAGGCATCCAATAAATATACAACAAGCGATACAAGGAGATGATTTGGATCAAACTATATTTTTGTGACAAATGGTCTAATAAAATCTAAATGAGAATCTATGGCAATACTTGAATATTGATATTCAGGAGTGGCTGTGCCTAACATTTATTTGTTAAAAAAAAGAAGAAAAGGTAAACTGCTTATTCTTTTGATTATTTATTTTATGAGACAGACCAGTGTGTTTCATAAAATTCCATGAAAATACATTAAGGCTTGTTGTTGGAATATGAATAAATGCTTACGTTTTTATAGGGGTATGAATACTTTTGAAAGCTACGGTAACTCTACCAAAAACACTAGAGTGCGCACTTGTCCTTGAATTTGGAAGGGGATGAGTTATCTGTTTTTAAGTTATTTTATTTTGACAGGTACAGTTTGACGGAAAGACGACTTCCTAGCTGTATTTTGAAACGAACCGGATAAGTGGTTTACGCAGAAACAACGACGTCAGGCACCTCAGACCGTGTCGGCTGAATCCAGAGTGACTGTCCGAGAGATAACGCGGTAAATAATAATTTGTGCTCTATAACTGTATAAACTGCTTTATTAAAACCGAATGAAGTTGAATCAGAAATATTTCATCAAGCTTTGCTGCTGCTGTTTCCTGTATCTATCTGCAGGCTGTTTGTTTTATTTACATGTTGGTTTGTTGTGATGAGGTTTAGCCACTGGATGTATTTACACTCATTCTAGTGACTTTATCCTTGAAATGCTTCCAGTGTGTGAAAACAGGTTTATGACACAAAGGTCTATTATCTACGGTAGGTATACTGGCTTTGTAGCTTCGCAGCTAATGTGGCTAACTTAGCATTTTTACAGCCCAGCTGCTTCTGATGGCTGATGCGTTGGAGCTCAGACATGCTGCAGCTTTATCTGACTGCTTTCTGTACAAAGGAACTTCCAGATTATATTTTTAATATGCCCTTTTTAGGTTGGCTTTGGTTACCTATAGATACCTATCTATAACCATTCAGCAGTGGTCAAAGTAGAATGGATCAAAATAATAACACCCCATAATTGTTTAAAAATTTTGCAACACCAATGCAAAAGTGAAAATTTACATTATCCTCGAAAGGTTAACAAAACGCAAAAGCCACAACACAACAACGAAGGTGACAACTAAAAACCAACGCAACAGTAAAATCCACAATGGAAATCTCAATGGAAGAGCAGGAGGTGCAACAACAAGAACCACGAGCAAAAAATCACAACCTATCTACAAAAGCTGCAATGCAACACTAAGAAAGCCACAATGGAAATTATATTATGCTGACATAACTTCCATTGTGGCCTTTGGTTGTTGTGGCTCTTGCATCTTGTTGACCTTCCAGAGGTCTACTCCCTCCAAGGTTGTCCAGTGTTCTCCAGTGTTCTATGATATAACCTTGATCTTGTGGCTTTCTTCCTCCATCCTCATCACCTCTGTCATCACCATCTTGTTCCTCTCCTTCTGGTTATTCTTGGACCAGAACTGAGGTTTTTCTTCCAATTCTAGACCAGTTCTTTCTGTCTGGACACTGCTGACAGTTCCTTTGTGTTGCAGATGACTGATAGCTTGGTCAACATGAACATTCCTCTTCCGGCCTGTCAGAATGTTCATGTTCCTTATTGTTTGGTCAGTGGACTCTATCAAGTTAAGAATTAGATAGTCTTTTCTTGCTTGTAGCCCAAAGTGATGGGTTGACAAAGATGCAATGCTATGTCTGTTACTGGTGGTAAAATAAAGACAGAAGGAGAGGGGGTTCTCGAGACACCCCTCACCAAGGACTTATACCTGCCTGTTTTAGTAGTTCAGTTTCCAAATATACCTTAATATGTATTATTACGCACATTAGAAATTGTTTTAGATGCTACTATCTACAGTCATCCTCATCTCCATTCTTGGGGCCAATCGGCACCGAAGAAAATTAATAGCACTTCTGGATTGGTTGCTTTGCAGATGCCAGTCATTATTGTATCAGGTAGCATTGCAATTAGGCATTTCAGAGAAGGCTAATTTTTCCCAAATAAGTTTGAGTTACGTTCCACAGAGAAATCAGTGAATAGGTAGGATACACAGTAGTGCAAAACTGTAACGGGAGATGTGGCAGCATTTTGGGTTGAAACAAAAACTGATCTGTGTAATAAAAAACATGTAGAAGTGTTGATAGTCATGAGGAAGTGTGGATTCAGTTGTTGAACAGTTAGTTGGAACCCAGGTTCCCATCATTATAACGGCCATGGTCCATGTCCATATGAGTTTACTCATTACATTTTCTCTGATTGTCAGACAGCAGAGTAGGTTGCCATGGTTTCTGATTAGATCTGGACAACTACCCAGTTTTAGTTTTAAGAAAAAAAAAATCCTTAAAGATTTTTTTAAGAATCCTAAAGAGAACATAATTAATGTTTTCTTAGATTACTATTACTTGATTTATTTTTAGCCTCAACTGGTTAATTTACTACAGAACAGAGGAGTAATGGCAGCTATGGGGAAGTTGCTATAATTGCTGCCTGGAATGTATAACACTTTGCTGTAGAAACGGAACTATGAACTTTCTAAATTCCTCTTAAACATTAGATTGTATGTTTGTAAGATGATTGACCGAGTTTGTAGAGTGACTCGACCTTGAGCCACCTGTTCTGCCTCGAAGCTTTGACATCCTGACATCCTATTCTTTTGCCTTATAGGCAAAATACCTCCAAACAAAGCTAACATGACTGTATGTCACAGAGCCCAGCAGACATAAGTGCTGCTACTAACATGAAAATGACCAGTACTATTAAGTAGTGCAGTTGTACTGCTAAACAGCACACAATATTTGCATTTAATTATAGTTTGGAATATATTGACGTGCTTATGGAAACAATTGTGAAAAAAATAAAAAGTCAAATTAACAATTTCCAGTTTATCTAGGGCAGAGGTGTCATTTTCGCGGCCCGTGGGCCAATTGTTGCCCGCAGGATGATTTCTCGTTGTGCATTTTTTTTTGCTGCGCCGAATAATAATCTTGTGGTTATTATCATTCATTGATGTGCCGTTGTTGATTGTTGGTTGTTCTGCTGGTAGTTCTTTTTTTTTCATATGTGGTAGTGGGAGGTTTGCGCGTTGCGCATCATCACTCGTCCCCCTGCTACATCATTTAACATTTAATCTAACAAAGCTTTGAGGCAGATAATTTGGCTCAAGGAATTTTAATATTCGAGGTACTCGAATCATTCAAGGAATCGTTAAAGCCCTTCATCATTATGTTAAGTGATGTGAAGAACTCTCCTTAGCAGGTCATCCATATGGTTTTTCTGGGACTGTTCCTCTTTTATTTTGGACAAGAATGTGAAAAAAGCTAAAAACATTGTGAACTGGCAGCTTAAAAACTGTTACACAAACCACTTATCTCTGTTGAAAGCGTATCTGATGATGCAACTTGATGTTCAACCAAACAAGGATTATACTGAAGTATTGTAGAGCCCAGACTAGGTCAGCAACAGGATGATGATCCCAAACATATCTAATCTTCTACAAAGCAGGTATCAAGGTGCTGTAGTGGTCCAGTCAAAGTCTCAACTTGTAGGCGGAAATGAGAGCGCTGTGCAACGCAAATAATGACCCAGTCGGAACACGCTGCGCTAATTAATAAAACATAATTTAACGAAGCTTTGAGGCAGATAAATTTTAATCAAGAAATTTTAATAATCGAGATACTCAAATCAATCAAGGAATCATTAAAGCCCTAATCTGCTGCTTGCAGATGTTTAAAACTGCAAATATGACTGGAGAAAGGCCTTTGTGACTCTTTATTGGAAAATGGTAAAACCATTGATGGGGATATGAGGCAGATAAACAGGAAAAGCTGAATGATGCTGATAAGCATCAAATCAGTTGTGGGGACTTCAAAGCTGAGAAACACCACAACCCTGGTTGTCTGATTAGAATGTCAGTAAAGCTCTTCTGTCTGGAACAGTGAAGGAGTAAACATGCCCGATGGCATGAGCTAACGTCATCTGTTTACATGTTTACCTATAACCCACATGAGGTGATGAAGCAGTCACAGATCGTAGCATGTTGGGTTTCTTTTCCATTCTTTTTGATTATTTTTTGTAGTTGATCACATGTTTATCACATAGCGTTTAACAAAGAAGTTTTTCCTAATTCTAGTACATTTTGGTTGACAGCAGAACCATTAAATAGATGTGTATGTGAAGAGTCACATCAGATGTAGACAACTGTTCTGAAAGCAAACAGTTGGAGAAAAATGCCTTCCTACAACTGTGACTGTATGTTACTGTATGCTTGATGTTTTAGGTATATAAAATAAGCTGTTTAGATCAAACACAAGGAGCAAATGACTAGCAGTTGCAACAGAGCTTTCCACTGGTGTCTAGTTTTCATGGTAATTACTTTTCAACCTTACAATGGCAGCTGTCATAGAGGCAAGACAGGATGCATGCTATGACTGCTGCCTCCCATTTTATCCTGTCCACATGAACATAGGGAGGCTGTGGGCATGTTTGTGTTTGTGTTTGTACGGATGGTTGGGGAAAGATGTCTTCCTGGTTGTGTCCAACAACAAGTGGAGCTGGGAAGAGTGCGAGTGTGCTTTGAACAGCCAGAAAAAACTGTGGCCTTTCAGCAACATTCTTATTTAAAACTATTTGAAACAGTTTTTACACATTCTCTTGTTGATAACCAGCATGTTTTGTCACGTCACCTTTACACAGCTGTTAAGCTAACAAACTGGTTTTACAGACTGAGTGATTAGGTCACCAGCTGATTGACGGGAGCATTGTGTTGAGAGGCTGATGATGATTTCAAGTGAATAAGAAAAACAATACCAAGACTACAAACCAAAGATGAAGCTGTCATTTCAATGTTACATTAACACAGATTCAAATAAAACTCATTTCAGTAGGAACCAGTGAAAAGTTGCTAAATTTAGTCGTTTTCAACAGAATATTCTTTTTTCCCTTTTTGCTCTTCTGCTTCTTATGGTGACATAAGCTTATAATTAGTCTGGCTTCCTGCTTTAGTTCTCACACCATTGCTGTCTGTGTTCTTCACTATCAGCAGTATCTCTAAATAAAGTTTTAGACTTTGAAAATAGCTTTTTAGAGTTTTGCAACTCTAGTGAGCACTGCATGAATTTTTTTAAAGTATTTGAACTATTAAAGTAGTCAGTTGTATGTTAGAGTCAGTCTCAAGTATTCACTGATTTGAACTTACGTAACTCCCACCAATACCAGGCTCAACTTTAGTGGTGGAATAATATCAAGTCCCTACCTATCTTTGAAGACGCACATTCAAACTGGGAATGTTGGTCTCTGCACTGCTCCTGTTAGCTGCTCTGATAGTATTTTTTTTCTTCACCATGTCTGAAGAACAACCAGATTTTAACAATGGGTGGAACAAACTCAAATCTTTCTTTGAGCCAGTAACATTCCTCCATCCATCCCAGGGTTTCTAAGGCTTTTTATGAGTGCACCAGCTAAAACTCCACCTCTTTAATAACACTGCAGCCTCCATGTGTGAAGTTCTGACCAGAAAGAATAAAGTGTGTAGCAACCTGATAAGTAGTGCAGAGATAAAACGGTTCTGGCCCACCTGCAGTTGGACCTCACCTATTCTATTTCACCTCTGAACACAAACTGCACAGCTGAGTCATGTGGGAATGCGCTCGCAGCCCCTGCAGCGGCGCGTTGTGTGAGCACGCTCACAGCGAAAAGAGGAACCTGCTGCTGTCCTGCTGTCGGCGTCACTCAATCTCCAAGACCTCGTCAGCCTTTACGGTTCCTCCGTTCTTCACTCAGGAGTCAGAATGTGTGCTAACAGCTGCATTTCACTATGTGGGTGAGTGTGTTTAGTCAGCAGCAATCAGCTGACTGACTGTTGGTTTCTAGCAATGTTTATTTAAAGCAACATGCTGTCAGCCAGCATAACATCAAACAGCAGTGTGTGTATGTGTGTGTGAGATAAAGGAAGAACATGTGGGGGTTGGGAGATGAGAGTACGGCGTGGGGACAGAGCTAATCTGAGGGAAGAAGGCGGGAAATGCTCCCATTATTTGGATGCAGATCCAGCATGCAGCAGTTTCAGGTTCACTGGCGGTAGCTGGAGCTGCTCCAGGCTCTTATCTGGCTGCACGCTGCGGCCATCAGAGAGGAGGAAGCACAGTGCAGTTGTTCAGCCATGTTCCAACGGCTGGATCTGTGTCAATCCTTGCCCAGCAGTTGGAATTCTGCCGTTCCTGGTGTTTCACCAACCACTATCAACATCTGATGATACTTCCAACCTTGTCTCCATTCACCACACAAATGCAACACAATAAAGCATTAATGCACACTTTCAGTCAATAACAACAAGCTAATTAAAATGTGTTACACCCAACCATGAAGTTTACAGCTAATCTATTCTCCATAATGCAAGCCAAGGATCGGGAAGAAGCCCCATTACATAGATGACAGATTCTAGGATTGTGGTCACCCTGACCACCATGACACAGCCACCTCTATGCTGCACAACTGGGTTGGGGTTCTCCTTGTTCAGCTTCCGTGAAGGTTAAAGGTGTTCATCCTGTTGCTGATTGGACAGAGCTTTCTTATGAACTGCAGCCAGAGACAACTGTGGGATATCAGGCTTTTTAGTGTCTTCTTTCCATCTCCATTCAGATTGAACTTGCTTGGACAGCTGAATCTGGACGTTTTAGCAGATGTTTCAAATGTCTCTCCTCTCCACCCCCCACCTTCAATGTTGCCAAATGTAATCTGGACTACTGGCATTACCCAGGAGATGGCAGTTCTGATGCTTTTGCAGATGGATCTTACGGTGCCTTTAAAGACTTCACACCTAATCTCTCTGCATCTAGGCCTGAATGGGTGCCACGCCCGTAGACATGGGAGCATCGGAATGTTAGAACATCCTGCTCAGTCGATTAGGATCTGCTGCTCCTTCTGTCAGCAACATTGACTGCAGTGTTCAGTTTCTCTCCCAGCATCTATTCCATATGCTGGGTATTCTGCTTTCTCTTTGATTATGAATAATCCAGCTGTTATGGAACAAAACCCAGTTTTCTGCAGGATAAACAGCAGGACTTTCAGCTACCACTTGAGAGAAACAAGTATTAATATCATTCTATCATTGTTTCCCTGTAACTACAGTGAAGGAACTGAAAATCAGCCTAATTAGCAGATTTTCTGTTAACGCAGCTAAAACTTACTTCCTTCTTCCTGCTGTGTGTTCTCTACCAGAACACAGTCATGGTCTGAGCCTCAGCAGTGACCATACTATTCACCAAATGAATTTTTAGCCTAAAAAGTTAACAATAAACAGTTTTCACCTCTTGTTTGGAGAAAGTGATCATGTCATGTTAGTGACATGTTATGTTTTTCTCACTCTCTCCCCCCTCCTCCCCTTTTCAAAATTTCCCATCACTTTCAGTGAGGATTTGAGTCACTAAAAACTGCAGTTGACCTAAATACACTAACACAACATAGAATTTCTTCTATGGTTATTGGGCAGAATATTATATATTCCTCATTTTCTGTGTTTTGTCATTTTACAAAATGTATGTTTTTCCTAACTTGACCATCGCTAACTAAAAAGTTAGGTTCCGCTGACGATAAAGTGCTATATTTAATGGAAGTTTATGCTAAAGTGCTAATCATAAACATTAGTTTACTAACATTACTAATGTGCCATATCATCACTATTTAACAGAAGCTTATGCTAATGCGCTAATTATAAACACCACTAACAACTACTTTGTCACAGTATTTAGCGGAAACCGAAGTGATGACATGAATCATAAACTTTGGTTCAGCTAGCGCTAAAGTGCTATACAATCATACAATCATGATACTTAACAGAAGCTAATTATAAACATTAGTTTTGCTAATGCTAAAGCACTATATGTCACTGTATTTAGTGAAAGCTATTCTACTCATAAACATTAGTTCAGCTAGTGCTAAATTGCTAACTTCAATTCACACTATATTTGCTTTGAACAACTTAAACCCTAGAACACCAATTTAATTTTGACATTATAATTTATATGCTGTATAATGCCCGTAGACATTGTATTTATGTTTGTCTTGTTCTCTACTTTTTGTGTTTTGTTTTTGTATGTTTCTGTTTTCTGTATGTTTCCTGTTTGAAATAAAGTTACTGGGGGATAAAAAAAAAGAAAATTAATGGATTTTGAACACAGATATAAAACTTTATTCAACTGGAAGTTTACAAAGCAACCAATTAGTGCTTTAGTATTTATCCTGAAAAATGAATTCAGGGGAAGCTAAGTAGCTAAGTTCTTTCTCAAACTTGGCAAAAGTGCTAAACAAAAAATAATGTTTATTTTGTCTTTTAATCCCATATGAGTCTGATCCTAATATCATCATCCACTAAAAGACATTCAGTATGGCAGGAGAAGAGCAAGTTGCTGAGGATATGAGGCATATCTGTGTCTTCCAGACTCCATCTTGGTGTGTGAAGGTTTCCCAGACATCGCTGTCCCATCCTCTGTGTGGGATGTCTTCTGAGCTGCTGGTAGATCTGAGTGAAGAAGCTGCAACTGCACAGTTAGGACAGCTGAAGCTCTCCACCCTAGAGGATCAGCAATGGCCACCTGATGAGTCCTCACTTAGCAAATCAGGTGAGACAGACGTCCTGGTTTTTTTCCTCTGGTGATGTTTTTTCTCTCGGCTGTATTAACGTGTGGCTCCATGTGTTTCAGAGACGGAGAATTCCCAGGGCTTCGACCCCGGCTCTCCCCACCTGCCCTGGGACCATCCGTTCTACGACATAGCCAGGCATCAGATCATTGAGGTTGCAGGTAGGCTCTTTAATATTAAACTTCTGCTTATTTGTTTCTGCTAAAGTAAAGTGTGTGTAATATTGATGCTGTTTGATCTGTGTGGAGGCGACGACAACTTTGGCAGGAAGGTGATAGTGTTCAGCGCCTGCAGGTTGCCGCCACAGCATCAGCTTGACCATCAGAAGCTGCTGATGTAAGTAACCCTGCACATCAACGCCGTTCACCACGGGGTTTAATGATGCGTTCATTTTTACTCCCAAGTTGAAACTTAACAGAAATGTTTCTAGAAGTTGGAGTTTCATATGGCTAAAGTGAACAGTCTGGAATTTAATTAAAGTATTTCAAGTTCTGGAATTGTATCTCCATACTTTCCACATCAAATTATCTAAGATTTACATTCAGCCATCCATCTGTCCATCCATCTATTTCTACATCCAGTGTGGACATCATTGTCTGAGACAGATTTGATTGGTTTGTTTTTTTGTCCATTCTTCACTGACTATTACTGGTTTCATGTTACCCTTGAAAATAAGATGGCTGAATCAGAGCCCTACTGAATAAAATTCTATTGTTTGCCTCCCTGATTGATGCTGAAGTGGTTTCTCTCCTGCAGGTATCTTAAAGCCACTCTGGATCAGTACGTAGAGAGCGACTACACACTGATCTACTTCCATCATGGGCTGACCAGTGAAAACAAGCCTTCATTTGGCTGGCTTCGAGAAGCATACAAGGAGTTCGACCGGAAGTAAGTTCACTAACTTGAAGGAATCCCTGCAGAAGTTTACAGGAAGTTCCTACACACCATCATACAATCACCTGAAGACTTCTAGTCGGGTTCCAACATTCTGGAACAGCCTTCAGTTTGAGGTCAGGGTTTTTCAGGTCTTTATAAGCATGGAGAAAATAAAGAAGATGAAAAAGATTTGTAATTACAAATCTATCTGCTATTACTTGATGGTGAGCTGTCATATTTTATATATTAAAATAAATATAATGTACTGATATTATATTTCAGTACATTATAACAATAATGTACTCTGGATAGCTCTGGATCTATTGTTTAGATCCAGAGCTCCTAAATCTAAACAATAAAACTCCAACAACAAACTGAGACAATCCTTTGGTTACACTCTGCTAACCCTGGTTCTCTTAATGACTATGTGTTTAGAAACAATTTCCTCAGTAAAAATGAGAAACACTTGGTGATAAATAAAGGCAGGTCCATCTACTGAGACAGAATGCTGAGTTTAAATCTGCTGGTTGTATTTTCAGGTATAAGAAGAACATCAAGGCGCTGTACATTGTCCACCCCACCATGTTCATCAAGACTCTGCTGATCCTCTTCAAACCAATCATCAGGTTGGATTTTTAGGGAAATATTTAAAACTGGGACTTAAGAAGAAAAATAGTGTGGTAACTAAAGTGATGAGAACTTAGAAATTTGTAAAATGATATCATCTTCCTCTCTTAAAGTTGTCATATGGTCAACATTTTAGAGAAAGTTTGTGTACTGCCCTCTGGTGGTGAGAAGCTTTGTTGCTATGATGCACCTTGTTCCAGCTTTTGAATTCAAAGTAGTGTAAACATAAACCAGTGCTTGGTCTTACTTAAAATTATAATAATAATTCCAATCCCATTCTATGATCTTCCACCATGTTAGCATGTTTGGTGACAAAAACGTCAGTCTTTTCTGCATTAAGCTAATATAAATTCTGACCAACAGGAGCATTGTTGATATTGTGAACATGCTTGCTTGCTGACATGTAAAGAGAAACTACAAAGTTTTTTCATGGGTTTAGTTATGACAGGAAAAATTGAAATTCTAGGTAATCTGAACTAGGGAAGCATGTGGATAATTCAGCAATGGAGCCTTGAGGAATCCCACTTTATCTGTTCTCTGAAACCACCAAATGTCACAAAGTAGGGAAATATTAAACAGTTACCTGTTAAATGTACAACAGATGTAAAAAGTCTATACTAGAGGTGCATTGATTGCAGTTTTCAGGCTGATTGTTAAGAAGCCTGACCTGCTGATTCTGATTTTGACTGATGTTCAGATCTTTGCAGACGTAGATAAGATCAGTGTCACATTAAACTCCACTGGTCAAGATATGGGAGGCTAAAAGCCTGAATAAATTTTAGACTTTTAGCCTAAAATTAATTTTAGACTTTTAGCCTAAAATTTATTTTAGGCTAAAAGCCACACCTTATCCAAAGTGTGAAAACCTTTGGATAAGGTTTCCACACTTATCCAAACAGTTTAAGGCAGCTCTGTTCTATATGAATCACTTTCCATGTGTTGACCAGTGAGTGAATAGTCTGCGATGGTGTCTCTCTGTCCTGGTCATAGTTTTAAGTTCGGCAGGAAGATTAACTACGTGAGCTACCTGAGTGAGCTGGAGGACGTGGTCAAGTGTGACCAGCTGGTCATCCCAACCCGTGTCAGAGAGTAAGAACTGACTGGCATTAGAACCCTCTGCAGACATTTGAATCTGGTTCTTGATCCCAAACTGAGCATGTTTGCATCTGATCTGGATCAGGTATGACAACAAACTGAGAGCATCTCTGAAGCCCAGCTCGCTGCCCTCCCTGTCTCCTCCTCATAGCCCCCCACTGCCCGAGCAGGTGTTTGGGGTTTCACTAGTCATGTAAGTTCACAACACAGAACCTTTGCTTTTTCTGTCTGCAGTTGAATGCTTTTTGGTTTTGCTCATGGCTGACTTTTTTTGTTCTGTGTCCTAGGCTGAGACAGAAGGATCCAGATAATCATCTAGTTCCTGTAGTGATGAGAGACACGATTAGCTTCCTGTCAGAACAAGGTAACGCAAGAAATGAAGTGCTGTGCACCTCATATGGTGGGACAGACAACAGTGCTGTCTGAACAGACAGCCGATGGTTGTTGGTCTGTAAAACAGACATTGAAAACCTTTGCTTCCTGTTCTCTGCTCTGTTCCTGTCAGGTTTGGAGATTGAGGGGATCTTCAGACGGTCCGCCAATGTGACTCTGGTAAAGGAGGTCCAACTCAAGTACAACTCCGGTATGAGTGACAAGACTTGGTGGCCAGCTTTAAGTGAACCACCCCACTCCTTAGCCATGTCTTTTAAAGCTGGAATGAACTGAGAAATCAGCTGATTTTTAGCTCTTATTAGAGGCCAACTGGTTGGAAACACATGAATAAATCCACACCTTTTGGGGTTAAGCTATTCCAAAATAGCTGTGTTAATTCCTGATAAAAGATGCTAAAGACAAGTTCAAACATCCAAGAATTTGTTTCTAATATTCAGTTATTTTATAGTTCTTAAACGGAAATCAGAATTGGCTAAAATTGGTATCTGGACATCTGACTATTACAAAAATCAGAGATCAGAAATTTATCAAATTTTGATCAAACCAAGATCTACTGACAAACAGCAATCTGAGGCTTTAGTTATGATGTGGTGGATCACTTTAATATTGAGAATTTGTATTTATTGTCGTCTTCTGACTGTGTTTTAGGAGCCACAGTGAACTTCAGAGACATGGAGGACGTTCACCTGGCCGCTGTCATACTAAAGACGTTTCTTCGAGAGCTTCCTGAGCCTCTGCTGACATACCAGCTCTACAATGACATTGTCAACTTCACATGTAAGTTCAAGACTTGTAAGAATGAGGATAAATCAATCTAATCCCTCATTCTCTGGAGGGTGACAGACTGGCAGGAGTACCAGAAGCTTATTTTCAGTGTAAAATGTTTTCAGGACTTTATTGCTTTTTGTGGAAACGAATGAAAATCCAGCTTTTCTAACTAATTTTGCTCTTTACTCTGTAAGGATTTACTCCCAAAGGGTTGCAGCTACCAGTTGTAATGTTTAAGGAAAAATTGGCTAGACAGATTTGCTGGATAATTCCAATGGGTTTGATGGTTTCTTTGGTTTGTTCAGCTGTATCCAGTGATAATCAGGCAGAAGTAATGAAAACTTTGGTGGAGTCTCTTCCAGAGGAGAACTACGCCTCACTGCGGTACCTCATCACATTCCTGGCTCAGGTACAACACACACTCTGAGAACAGTTCCACTTCACTCCACCAGCTCCCACTAACATGTGTTTCTGTTTCCAGGTGTCAGCCAACAGTGAAGTGAATAAGATGACCAACAGCAATCTGGCTGTGGTGTTTGGCCCAAACCTGCTGTGGGGGCGGGACAATGCCATGTCACTCAGTGCTATTGGGCCAATCAACAACTTCACCAGAACCCTGCTGGACCAGCAGCATCTGGTTTTTACCTAATTCCCTCTCCCTTTCTTCTTCTTGAGGTCTTTCATGCAGCCTGTGTTGTCATGGAAACTTCCCTCCTCTGCAGCATTTAAACATGAGCACCACCAATTAGGAAGAAACTCTCATACCAACACCACAAACTGTGGACCAATCACATGTAGTTTCATCTCTCTGACTCGTCCACTAGCATTGTCCTGTTGATTACCCCGGCTGTAGGCTGCATTCCTATGTCCATGTGAGTCAGGCATAAATGGGTTAAAATGCAAAGAATTATCCTGGTATGAAACAAAAACCATCTATTTATTTGCTCTCTCTAAGGTAATGTCCCGTTTATTGCTCCCCTTTCTTGATTGGTGCCAAAAAAAAAACTGCCTCACAATCATGATCAAATGTCCTGTAGGAGTGTGATTTCTTAGCTGAAGTCAGGAGAGGCCGTCAGAACGGAGGTGGAAGTTTGTGTGTCTACGATGGACTCAGGTTTACCTAAATAATTGTGAACTTGGTACTGAAATTGTGTCGACAATCTTCGGAGTGCTGTGGTCAAAGGAAGCCATTGAGTGGCTTCAGTGTAATTTCTTGCAGATGCCAAACTCAGCTGTTAGAGTAAAGTCTGAACTAGACCAAAACATTTAACGAATTCTACCTTTGGATTTCTAGACCTCCTTCCCAGCCTGACATCATGTTGTTTGGTGGCTCAGTGACCGCTTCAGTCAGCAGTATTAGGTGGTGGAGAAACTTCCTGTTTCCTAGTGGGATGCAAATTCATTATATTCTTCATGTACTAGAAACGCTTTGTTTCCATAGCAATACACCATTTATTCCCACGTTACTGTCATATTTCCTTATACAGTTGGCTTAAGTGATGTTTCATTGTTGGTAATAGTCTCTTGGTTTTTATAGTCTTCCAGCGCCTCGTTGGTAAACTTCAGGTTGAGTAGGAAAGTACAGTTCACCCTCATCGCCCCCTAAAGACCAGACATGATTGGATGGTGTCGACCTTTCTTTTTAGACTTTTATTGCTAATAGAAGCACATTTTTTATAGGTACATGACAGTAACTGCTTCTCATTCCAGCTGCCACAGAGGATCCCCTTCAGTCATACTGTAAGCAACACTTTCTGTACGTTTTTCTTCATGTAACATGTTCAGCACGTTAATTACGTAATGCTGTACTGATGTATGTTGTTAGTGTTTTATTCCATGTGTTTTTGTTGCCTTATAACTCGTTTCATGCTGTGCCACCAATGGAGTTCATCCAAGTTGTACAATGTTTTTTTTTTGTTGCTGTTTTTTTTTTTTAAACTAAGTGCATACGGTTTTAAATCTCCACATATGCCTTAGTGAATTGCCCTCTTCCTGCAAAACAGCAGCTCCTTGCCTGCAGTTGAGCATTGAGATTCAGAATCCCTGCTGGGGTTTTTTTGGCCTACCATGTTTGACCTTATTAAATTCCCACCAAAACACAATTATATTCATAACTTTGCCATCTAGTTCCAAGCCTATATGGTCTTTCATTTTGGGTCCAGCTTACCCCCTCTCTCCTTTGGGCTTCTGTTCACCATATCCGTAACTTCAATTTAAATTTTAGTCTTCTGACTATTTGCAAATTAGCTTTTATTAGAGCAAAATCAAGCACTTCCACTCATGGTTTAAATGTTGTGTGATGTATCAGGGCTGTTAAAAAACTTAATATTTCTTAACACTAAAGCTGTGTGAAACAGAAGCGCCTGCAATACCTGCCAACATGTTGCTCCATTTTTTTTTTTATTATTATTATTGGTCATGACCTGTGAGTTTTTATTGTTTTACATCATGTTGGACTCTGAAGCTTTTATTATGCAGCTCATCCAAAGTATTCAGTGTCAAAGTGAAATCTTCATACATTTTAACCAAGAGTCATACAGAACCAATTGGCTCGGTTTCTGTCACACAGTCATAAATATGTCACCAAAATAATTTGCAACCCTTGAATAGTTGTGATGTGATGTTGCTATCTTACCTAAAATGTTTGAAAAACACCAAAAGATGAGAAATTTTTGCTCGACTGGAGCTAAAAGAAAAAGCAGCAGCTGTTCCAGTGGTGCCATGCTGACTGACATGCTCATGTTGTGGTGTGTGTGTGTGTGCGTGTTTGCGTGTGTGTGTGTGTGTGTGTGTGTGTGTGTGTGTGTGTAACTATGTAGAAGTCATTAAATTCAATGGATTTGTTAGGTGTGTGTAATCAGGTGGCCACGTTGTAACTCCAGCATGGTGATTTTTAGATTTGTTCTTATTTGATCTGTGATGTGAAATGTCTCTTAAAGGTACAGTGTTTCTCAAAAGTCCACACACCCTGGTTAAAGTTCCATTTTTCATCTGTTTTATGTCCTTATTGCCCTTTTGACTGATTTCTGGACGACAGAAGTCTCACAAAAGGAGGAGAAATCATTTATCCTGGTCTCTGAATTTCACCAGGTGTATAGACATTTGAAAACCACAAAAAATTACTACAAAACAAGAAAGAAAACCAAGTCAAAACAAGTTTGTTTTTTAGAATTTATTAAAGGAAATTCTGTGTGTGTTTGTGTGCTTGTGCCTTATTTGTGTTTCCCATGTCATTTTCCTCTTTAGCCATCTAGTGCCAGTGTGGCCATAGATTAAAATGACCAGAGCTGTGTTCAGCAGAGCCTATGGTTTCCATGGAGATGTGAGCAGCGAAAAGCTCTGGTCTGAACTCGTGTTTGTTGAACATAGCTTGGCTGTAAAAAATAAAAATAATTTCAGAATGGAAAACTTAATTTATCTACATACAGAAACTGCAGCTAGAGGGGTAAGCACTATGTGTTGATGGAAGCTGTTCCATGTAGAAGTTCAAGGCTATCATGTTTATGTTTCTATAATAAGGGTTGAAGAGAATTTATTATTCATCAGAAATGTCTGAAAATAGATGCTGTTCTGTTCAGTGGGGATTTCATGAAGGTAGCTTTTGTGTGCATGAATTCTCCGTACTGCTCTTCCTCCTTGATTCTGTGATCAGTTGCAGACCCAATAATCTCTGGATCTTTGTACTGTAATTGTATTTGACAGTAAACGTCAGCTGTGGGAGGAGATGTAGGTTTGAACTTTGACCTCCATGTTAACTTGTTAACTCTGTGATTCTATTTTCTTAACTGTGGTTTTCCATCCTTTTACTTTTGATATATAGCACTGTGGATCGTCGCCCTGTACTTGTATAATATGATGGTATAATATGTTGTACGATCCATGTAAACAACCAATAAATGAATGGTGAAAAGAAACTTTCGATTTTGGTTTTGTTCACGAATTTTTTCATTTATTCACACTAAAATATTTACTCTTGTAATCTTTATTTCAAAGCAGAAGAGTTTAAGTCCTTTCCTTCATCCAATATAAGACCTTTGGAATAAATTAGTGAATACTGCAAGTCAGGCCCTATTGTCTAACATCAGTGTCTGACCTCACAAATGATCCCATAAACTTTCCTGAACCTTCTGGAAAACATTTCCAGAAGAGTTGATGCTTAAAGGTCAACACAATATTAAACCAAATGTCTTAAGGGTGGGATGTGAAAGTAGGTTTACTTTGTCATTATAGAGAATCTATTTCCAGACGTTTTCTCTCTCTTACATTTTAATGCACACAAATATGCACCATTTTTGTTGTCCTCTTACAGATGAGTATTTTCCAGCCTACTCTATATACTGAATTCATTGGATTTACCACCAAGGTTTCCCACAGCAGTCAGATTTAACTATGTACTTTGACTGGGCCAATCTAAAACCTTCACTTTGGTTCTTCTATTCACAGGAGAACTTTCTTGTGGACTTTGAAACTTTCTTCTGCTGCATAACACAACTTGGTAGCTGGATATTCTCCTTCAGGATTTTCTTCCAGAGAGGAGAATTCATGATTCCGTCGATTACACCCAGACTACCAAACTATCACTCCACCACTGCCATATTTGACTGCAAGCATAATGTTCTTTCTCGGACTCAGGTTAGTTTTACTCCAGGTGTAACTGGACCCAATCATTCCAGAAAGGTCCAGTTTTTTTCTCATCAGTCCACAGAATATTTTCTTTAAACATCTTGAGGATCCTCAAGATGTCTTTTGGTAAATATGAGAAAGGTCTTTGTGACATTTTGGATCAGCAATGGTTCTGGTGCTGGAACTGTCCCATGGAGGTTGTCTTCCCCCATTCTCTCTTGAATCATGGCCTATGACATTATCTGAGACAGTGAATCCTGCAGAGCTTTCCATGCTGTTCTGTGTTCAAACCACAGATTATGCCAGTGGTCAGAATTATTTGGTTAGTCAAACATGCCATATTGAAATTATAGATATAATATCCTTCATTTTTGTGTTATGTTATAACTTATGTGATATTGATCCCCCCCCCATACACACACCCATACACAAGCAGTTTACATCAGTCATCAGCTCCATACTCCTCCTGGCTACACTTATGCTAATCCGCAAAATGGTAACAGCAAAGGTTGGGAGAAAACGGCAGTCAGTTGGTTGTTCAAGAATAATCACACAGTTTGAGAAAACTAACTGAATTAGACAAAAAAAAAGTCACAACGAAATAAGACAAAAATATAATGAAAAATCCAAAACTACTACTAGCTCCCACGAAAGATGAGGTGCAGTTTTCAACCACTTGATGGCAGTCTCCCAGTACTGCAGTACAGTGGATAGGAGAGTGCTGTCAAAGCTGTAATGCCCTGACTGCATCATCAGTCCTTGTGAAGTGACCTCACTACATTATTATGGCAAAAGGAAGAAAGTCCGGACAGACCAGGAGTTCACTTAGGGAACAATAAGCAAATCCTTAAAGGAAGTGAAGACATCAGCAGATTCTGAGTAACTTTTACAGCGACAAACAATAACTTCTTAAATCAATCCCAGAATCTCTTAAAATCTCCATCATTGACTTGCCACTGCGTATATTCAAACTATCCTGATGCAAATCAGACATTGTGTGCATCCTGAAACATCATCTCTATACTTAGCGCAGTGAACTCATTCCATGCTCACACAGCAGCTGCTGAAAGAACACCGTAGTCAGCATTTTTCCCTCCTCTCTTTTTTTTCTTTTTTGAAGTGAGAGAACGTTAGAACAAAAAGCAAAATGAGCAGATCGACCGGGAGGTTAATCATTTAATCCCTTCTCCTGCAGAACCGAGCAGAGCTCCGGCAGGTTGTGACGGTACTTTTCCGTCACTGGTGACATCTGGAGGGCACACAGCATCCACTGCAATTTGACTCTCTGCCTCCCTCTCTTTCTCTTGGTGTGTGTGCAGGTACACAGTGTCTGGTACATGGAAATGTTCTGTTGTTACTGAAAACAGGGTTAGTGCTGGTAAAGAGACCTTCAGCACGAGATCTCTCCTCAATGATAGTGTGGAGGAGGGCTTGTGTCTCTGCAGATAATTCATCTTATTCAGAAAACAAATCATTCTCTCATTAATCCACCCGAATGATCCTTATTACTTTACACATGCAACTATTTAAGACTGACAGAGTTCTGAAGTCGAAGATGAGCCTTTGAAGGACGCTGCAGTCCTCTCCTCCAGATTCAACGCTCAGGTGATCAGTGGGTGCAGAAGGAGGTCGAGGTAGAAATACTCAATTTCTTTCATAGTATGTTCAGCATCCACTCAGGAACTGAGCCTGACGCAGCCAAACACAGGTGGAGGTGCAAGTAAGAAGTGAGAGTAAAAGGGAGGGCTGGACAGGAAGTGGCGGAATGTTCTGCAGGGACAAGGTGACTCCTGCACAGGACGGGACTGAACAAAGTCTACACTCCCTTTCGCAGAAGGTATGTTTAGAGCAGAACAGCTGATTAGATCAGTTATCCAATTCCTGGGAACATATTTCACCGAAACAATCAGAGAAACCAAACAAACCTCTGTCTGTGTGGCATTCTGCTAGCCACCATCTTGACGTCCTGAAGAGAAGACAATCATCCATAGCAGACATGAGTGTCTCCTTGACTTTCTTTTCTCAGATCTCTATCAAGCCATAAATCTGCAGCACGGAGGCTGTGTTTCAGGAGCATGAGACATAAGGCGCTTTATGGAACATATGAATATTTCTCTGTGGTAGCTTTTGTCTGGGTGAAAAGAGAACTCTGCCTGTCAGCATGACCTTCACAGTATTTCTGCAGGAAGAGTTCGTGTACAGTGAGGAGAAGGACCGGACTTGGCAGGATGTAGTGTTATGGCTAAAATGTGTATTGTAGAAGGCCATGATTCTTAACTACAAGGTAGTTCATCATGAATAAGGTTTCTTAGTAGTTAGCGACACCAGGGGTGCTGCCAGGATTCTTAGGCCCCCTGACAAAAAATTAAATTGGGCCCCCCCTCACGCAGCTGCTGTTACAATTTCTTGAGTCTATCTGACCCATCGAAAGCGTCACAATTTCAAAGGCTTGCAACTGCCTTGCTTTCTTTGGTCCAATACTGATAACTAGTACAATATTTACTGCTCATGAATTTTAATTGCAAGAGTAAAATTCAGTCTGCATTCAGTATGCAAGTAGGTTGCTTAGTTTTTTTTCTATTAGTTTTAGATTACTGAAATGTCTCTTCCCATGAGCAACAGTCAAAAGTAACATGCAAAATATACATGAAGCAATCCAGACTTCTCAAAAAATGCTATGTAGTTGCATTTTATTCAAGCTGTAGTATATAACTTTAATTAAAAAATATGTTTTCTCCATATTTGTTAAAGCTGTCACCATGTCGTGACAGTTTGTTATGAGACAGATAATCTGTGAAAACAATCAATCTCGTCCATCTCCTTCCTGAACTACTATTGCTAGCTAAAGTAATGCAACTTCCCGGCCAAAACAACCAATCAGAACCAGTAGGACTCTCTTAGCGCTATCAATTAGCCTCATTCACTCTGCTAAATGTGCAAATGGAGGAGAAACAACTTATTGTTACAGGAAAATCGTTTATCTGCTATCACTGGTAACTATGCTTACTAGATTAAGCATTTACAACAGGCTATGCTAGTTGCAGAATAGCACAGAGCGAGGCGGAGGAAGGATGAGCCACATGAGATTGTGATTGACAGCACTAAAACTCTCCTGCCACTGACTGGTTGTTTCTAGCACTGGGAGAAGGCAGAGGAAATAGATTTTTCACAAATTACCTCTCATACCGCACTGTCACAACATAATGACAGTTTTAACAAATATGTGGAAAAAAATATGTTCATATAAAGGTTACATACTGCAGCTTTAATTTCACTAAGGAGAGGACGGGTCAGGAGGGACGTGGGTTAGAGCTGCTGCTGACTGACACATCCTGTTGTTAAGTGGTAAAAGGTACAAGGGACAAGTTAAATATATGAATATGTTGGTCTTTTTTTCCCCCTTAATTCATTAAATGCTAGTGAAATGGAGGTAATCAGTACTCTGTAGCTAAGCTAATTATGCTAAAAGGTTGATAATCTCATTCAGTCTACCCACCTCTTGGAGAAAAACTGAGCTATAAATTGACACTCTTGCCTTTTTCTCTCTCTCCCTCTCTCTATTTGTTTTATTTTTATTTTTTGAAAACCTGATTTTATAACTTTTCTTAGAAACATAGTAACTGCCACAATTGTTCGTGTCTTCCACTGTCTGCAGCTGAACAGCGTCATGGTGAAGTGCTCCAAGCAGGAACGAACCATTTAACGCAGGAGAGGGGGGAGAGGGTGTTCAGGGCAAATATGAATGTGTGTTTTTTGGTCTGGGAATGGGAACATTAAATTTTTACTGCTAAAAACAATCTTCGAAAATACAAAATGATTAATTTTGTAATTGACAGGGCCCTGATTTTTTTTATTTTTATTTCTATGAACAATAAATAAATAAATTGTGGAGGGCCCCCTGTTGGTCAGGGCCCCTAGAATTATCATTACTTTCCCCCCTATACTGTGCCCCTGAGCGACACTCCTGATCAGTGGAATTAATAAGGGGTTTGTATTTGTGGAGCAGTCGACCACACCTCTCTATCTTTGCCTAGCCAGTATGGGTGGTAGGGGCCCTTGATAGCTAAATGGACCACAGGTATTGAGGCAACGGTGGGATAGGATGGGAAAAAGGAAAACAAAAACAGAAATAGTCAGAAAGTTAAGGGTTCTCCATCTTTCTCCACTAATATACGCTAATGTGCCTTTTGGCAGGGCACATTACCCCACATTGTTAAGTACTGTGTATTTCTGTTGAATGTAGCTTGAGTGTAAAATTGCTACATAGCGTCCAAATATACACATTTTATGCTTCAGAAAGTAGAAACAGGATCAAGAGACACAAAAACTAGAGTGGACATTTTATAGAAAACCATATTAAATGTCAAATAGGTGATTAAAAAGTCTGACACCATCGACTTTAAAAGACTAGTACAAGAACTTTAAGTATAAAAAGAATTCAAAGGGTGATTACAGTGGACATCCGGTATTTGAGGTATTTGAGGGGGTTAACCAACCACCGATAGCTAAAATCCACAAATATTTGATACTTCCCTCCTCCTAATGGTAATTACTGCCTATTTGTTCAAAAAACAAATATGCTTTAATATGCATTACATGGAAACCATCTGGGCACTTCTAAGCTAGCATTCACTGTCTTCTGTACCTCTGCTCTTCTAGATACAGCCAATTAGCGGCAAGGAAAATGAATGGCAGTCCTGGGTTGGCTGCTTTCCAAATGCCAGCAGCTGGGATTGGGATGAGGTATTTCATCTTCCCAAGTTGCATTTTCTTTGGAATATTTTGGATATGTTCCACCAAAAATATCCACGAATAGGCACATTTTCAATTAATAATTTGAAGAATTTGAATATAGCTGGGGGTCCACTGCACCTTAAAAAGCATTCCCATTTTCAAAACATTCAATTGGTTGTGAAACAGAAGCAAATTTAGCAAAAGGCTATAAAATGGCCAAAACAAAACCCACTAGTATGTAGAGGATGTGAAAAAGAAAGAGGTCAACATGAAATTAGCAACCTTACTTCAGTCTGGAACAGCTATAGCTCTATAGGAAATATGTGAAACTTCAGGAAAGCAGCTTTGGACGTCAGACAGGGAACTCCCTCAAACAGAACCCAGGGGTTAATTCTACCTCTGCTTTTGGTGCTTCTTAACTCAAAATTAATCAGTTCTTACCCTGGGAGTAAGAACTGATAAAGATTTAGGATAAAGTACTTTAGGTGATTGGTATGATCAGGAAATTAAGCCTATCTTACACAGAGTGCCTGTCCTCATGTGTTGCTTTCATCTTGTTCTTAGAGGATGTCTCGGCTCAACAGACTCACAGTGTTTCCTTTGTGTCTCAGCCTGGGATCAGTTCTCGTCCTGCCTTTCAGCAGGCAGTAATACCAGACCACACAGATCCTGTACCAGACCTGGTCTGCTTGAGGGCTCTGGCATCACACCGTGCTAGCTGCAAGACACAGAGTCCTAGCACACTCCCAACAACGGGAGAAAGTCAAGGTTAGGACATCGGCCGTCTCAACCAGAAACAGTAAACTAGTGATTCTTTTTCATTTACAAGAATCACTAGTTACAGAATACACTTCACACCTGAAGCTACACTTCAGGTGTGAAGTGTAGCTTCACACCTGAAGCTACACTAACTCCAGTATATGTTTGTGTAACATAGAAACACAGTCATAATGGTGTTATTCTGACATGGAAGAATACAAATTTACAGTTTGGAGAGTTTTTGCGACAAAAAACTTCCCAGTTTTTGCTTCCCTTGTTAAAGTGGCACTGTGTAACCTTTTTTTTTTTAAATCAGGTTTTTACCCATTTGTTAAAACTGTCACCATGTCATTACAGTGTATTATGAGAGACAGTCTGCGAAAAGATCAATCTCCTCCACCTCCTCCCTGAGTTACTGCTGCCGTCTGAAAAAATGCACCACTCCCAGTCAAAAACATCTAATCAGAGCCAGGAGGCGGGTGTTAACGCTGTCAATCAGCTTCATGTACTTGCTGATCAATGAGCCAGTGGTGGAGAAGCAACTTACCCTTACAGGAAAAACATTTATCTGCTGTCATTGGTGACCATGCTAACTAGCCTGAGCAGCACCCCATGGAGGGTGATTTACAGCACTAAGACCCCCCTCCTGGCTCTGATTGGTTGTTTCTAGTTAGGACTGGGAAAAGGCAGAGGAGTTTGATTTTCTTTCTTGATTATCAGTCTTTTACCATGCTGCCACCACATGGTGACAGCTTCAACAAATATGTTTGTTTTTTTTTAATAAAAGTTACATACTGCAGCTTTAAATTCCCTATCAAATTTAAAATTCATATTGTTAGATACAAAACTCTGAATGATCACACCTTGCTTTGGCTTATATAATTCATAACTGGATTGTATTTTTATTGAATGCTCCCATGGGCCTGTGCTTCATTTTTCAGAAGATATGATTTCACAGATATTCAGACAAATGATCTGATCATAATACTTTAAAGTCATCAATACATTCATCTTTTGCAGATCATGGGGCATCATTACTGTGGAATGTGGGCTGGCCAGGATATTTTTCAGACTCAGTAAAAAGCAGTTCTTTAGTGTAAAATGTCATATTGAGGTATTGCGTGACTATCTGTTGCTGAGCAACAGACGTGTTGATGTTTGTGCCACTATCACAATTATCTGACTTCCTGTATGATTACCACATATGTTTATTAAAAACATATGTGGTAAACTTTGCACTATGGGAAGCAGTAGCTACCTATGAGCGACGTGTGGATTAATTTGTAACCAGAACAAAACTTTTAAGAGTTATCCATATAGAACCAGAACACTGAGCAGTCGGGTTTTCTCATGTTGTGGTCCAGATCTCCGAGACACAACCGCACAAGGAAAAACAATGAAAGTTTAATAGGGACAGTGTATGTTACACTGGAACACGAGCCATTAACAATAAACACACTGCCACTACTTGCCCTCAGTCCTGTTTAATATGCCAGAATGTTAGCATGTAATCAGAGTTTTAAACTACCTGATCATCATAAACTGACTTTATGCTTTTCTATTATTTAATTGGTGAGAATTCCTACATTCCAGTCACCCTGCTTCTATAAGCGTAATGGAGTACAGTAGCAAGCGAAATGCTAGCCACCATATCTAGTTGCCACCTTCACTGCATCATGACATCATGTTTTGCCCAGAGGTGTTGGATATCAGTGTTCCACCAGGAGAAATATTCATATGGCTGCAATCTGTAAAACCATTAAAGTGTTTACAAACTCAAACAAATGCAGTTTATAACTTTCACCTCTAAGTTGTTCATGGAAAGTTGAGTGGAAGGAAAACGTGTGATAGAAAACACTCCACCAGCAGCACAACCATAGCAGTGGTCTAGGCTGATTACCTTCATTTCACGTAACATTAATGCTGTGATTCAGATTTTAATAGATGTTTTTAATTGATCTACTGTAATATTGTACTTTTCTGATAAGCTAAATGTTAGCTAAATGCTCCATTTTGAAAATAAGTTGTTTGATTAACATAAATGTTAGACATTTTTCTGCTCTGGAGTGTTTTAATAAGAGCAGCAATCCACTTGCGAAACAGTTGTTTTTAGAATAACTTTGTTTCGTTTCACATCAGCCTAAACATCTTGATTTTGTAAAAACCACACACAATAGAAACATTTATAGTAAATAATGCTTGGTGGTGAGAAGCTACTGATGTGGGTTTATTTTGCAGTTGAAGGACATACAGAACCCTGCAGTGTTTGAGCTCCTCTGTGTTCCAAAAAAGCAACAACTTCCAGTCCTGTCAAAGTAATACTTTGTACTCACTGTATTAACACATTGGTTAGGATTTAGAACACTGGCCTGAACTGGAGAAATGTAAATAAATACAGATACTTTTTTGTCTTCACAACACATTAACTTAAGATTTTTCAGAAACAACATTTTAAATTTTCATTATGATTCTTGTCAATCATTGACATTGTTAAAGTTTTATGTGCATCGATTTTCTGTCCTTGCATGGACCAGATATGCTGTTTGCAACATAAATAGTGATATTTCACATGATGTTATCAAAGCCTTTTTAAAGATATTTTAATAAGTAAAGTTGAAATATTTTAGCGGGTTTATGTCCTGAGTTACAGATTAAGGTGATCACAACTGCCCTTCATTATTGATTACTCATCAATAAGCATAAACGTTTGAGAAATAATTTCAAACTTCCACTGTAATAGAACGAGTTTTATTTCATAAATGATGTATTATACTAGCTCTTGTTAGCCTGATCAACATTCTTCTGCTTTCTTTCTGGGAATCAGGACCAATGCAGTTCATTTAAAATCAACTCATCCTCAACATTTCAAAGTCCTGAGTGGCAGTGTTGATTTTCAAACCATAACCACTATGACACAATCTAATATTAATGCGGTGTTAATCTGACTCCCTGTTTTTAATCTGTCTCTGGGCTTCCCTACAGTGGGAGGAGATCTGTATCCCTGTATCGCAGCTCTAAAGTTTGTGCATCCTCCAACACTGTGGACAGGAAGTTTGTTTATTTCAGATGAAAACACAACATTTCTGATTATGGGCAGATACTGGTTCCAGTGTCTGCTTAAACAAAAACCTGTTTTTGTCTTTTCCCAAAACCAGAGAGTTCTCCAGGTCAGTCAGGTTAGCCAAATGTCTAAGGTTGCATGGAAACATAAAGAAAAACTTTTATAAAATTCCATGTTAGACATCAAGTGACTGAAGTGTGAGCATGTAGACCAGGGGTGCCCAAAGTCGGTCCTCAAGGGCCGGCATCGTAGTTTAGTTCTCTCCCTGGTAGTAACAACCTTCTCAGCAAGTCAATGTTCTTCTTAGGCTTCTAACAAGCCATGGTTTGATCCAGGTGTGTTAAACCAGGGAGAGAACTAAAAACACGCAGGATGCTGGCCCTTGAGGACCGACTTTGGACACCCCTGATGTAGACCAATGAGTTGAGTGATAGTGGAACAGCTGAAATCAGTAATAACACTAATCTGAACCTGTTTGCCTCCACAAAGCCAGTGGGTTTCCACCGATCCAGCCAGATGTTTATTTCTGTGCATTGGCAGCTGGTAGCTGTCAGTTTTCCATGTTGTCACGTGTTACCTGTCCAGACTGCAGGTGATGTCACCAACTCAGGCAAACAGAACGCCTCAATGCAGATATCACCCCTCGCCTCTCTCACTGCCACGTTCACAACTCCAGAAAACATTTGTCAGCTGATTTTTATTATTCATGTCTCGGGGCTGCAGGAGAGAACCAGAGATACCGGAACCAACCCTTCACCGAAACAGGGAGAACAGGGAGCACATGGTAAACAGGGAGAACAGGGAGCACATGGTAAACAGGGAGAACAGGGAGAGCATGGGCCTGGAATATGTTGACAGGAACATTCATGAAAAGGCTTGAAACATGTCACAACCAGAGTAGAAAACAGAAATATTTTCCACATTCCAACGCTACCTTATTGTTATCAAATAAAAAATAAAAACAACGACACTAAGTAAAGAAGCTTGACTTAGAAAACCTACGATATAAAAAGTTAAGTTATAAGACTTCATGAAGAACACTTGCAGAGAAATATCCTTTAGGAAAAACATGATTTTCATTTGAGTGTTTCATCTGTAAACAACTGCATAGGACATATTCAGGTTCGTCAGTGAATAGTCAAGGTCAGGTGCTTTGAATGTCTTCAGCTACTTTTAGCAACACAATCACTCTGACTGCTGGAAATATGATCTTCCTACAAACTCTGGACTTAGTATTTCATTTTACAATTTCCTTTAAAATGTGCTGACCCGAGTCCTGGGCATCCTGCTAACAGAATGGAGCCCTAACCCTAAACAAACTGTCACTTCACTAAAACCGCAACACAGAAACAGGGAGTGATAACAGTGACAGTAAAACTATTAAACACTAACACACACTCCACCTTTTAGAAATTTCTTGTAAATAAAACTGCTAAAAACCGAGACTTATTGCCTTTTACTTCACAATTATGCACTACTTAGTGTTGGTTTCACATTGAGTCCTAATCAGTATATAATAGTATTTAACTTTAAGGCCCGTTAAGGTGAATTGGTAGTTGACTCTGTCAGTGAAGGATTGTTGATATGTAAGCAGTACAGACCCACAACATCCTGACTAATATCTGACAATGGTTTCTTACACAGAGAGCTTCTTTGGAGGAGTTTTAGGACACATATGACACATATTTAGGACACATAAGTCTTTATAATTTGTCCCTGCCCAAAGGAAATGTATGTGGCTGTATAATAAGAGATGCAACCAATCAGACGAAACGTTTCCTGTTTAAGATCAGTCAGTTTTCCTCCATTGTTTCTGATTGCTAAATGCCAGAATAAGAACAGAAGTTTTCAACCACCCCCTCTGTGTTTGGTAGAATTACCTTTAATTGCTGTTGTTGTTTGTCCCATTTGTTCTGATAGAACTGCTGGAACCTTTTGTTTTCTTGTTTATAAGCCTCCTTGCTCTCACACACACTTTTTTAGCTCTAACCACTGGTGTTCACATATCAGAACTTTATGATGGCCACTACAAAACACTGACTTTGTTGTCCTTAAGAAACTTTGTAACTTATTTGGTGATACAGTGAAGGACAATCATTTTGGAAGACCCAATAGGTCTTCACTTGGAAGACCAGTTTTTGACCTATCAGAAGCTTATGACATGGGTTTCCCAGACATTTAAAGGCATGATACTGTGTCTCTAAATTTAAAGTAAGCAATAAAACAATTTTTTCCCTTATTAGGCCCAAGCAAAGAAGCGCTGCTAATTCTCCTTACATTTGTCAAACAGAAGTCATTTGGTTGATCCTAACTGACCCAAAGCAGGAAAGGTTATGTGTCTGTTTATGGAGTAAATATCTACTTTCAGTAGTATGAACAAGAAAAGAAGGTATATGTTGATAATAATATATGTTTACTCACTAAAGCTGGGTGTTGATAATAATATATATTAATTTCTTTCTGTCCTCTTTTCTTATTCTAGTTATTAATGTATATGCATATGAATTTACAAATACTATCTAATTTAATCATGTTATATTGCATAAAACTGATTTGATTTTGTATGTATTGGATTGGACTGAGCAATAATGGTAGAGGGTCCCATCAGACTGTCAGTTACCAAAAATCACAAACAAAAAGCCCTCATAAAAGCACATGCATGGTCAGTGTGACCCCTCCAGACTCTCCACAGGGCGAAAAGTTCATGGGGTCCGACGGACCCTGTCTTTTAGGACCGAGGGAGGGTTAAATAACATTAAACTGAAACATATCAAGACTAAGAAAATTTCCTCTTGGACATTTTTCACCAACTTAAATCTGAATTTTTTTCACTTTTACCTTGGAATTTTTATGAAATAAGTTTCATAACCAGTTTTGAGTTGTTTCCTGGAAAAAAGTAACCAAGTTCAGGAAGGATGCTTACCATGTTATGCATAAACCATCTTCCTTCAGGGCGACACCTCCACATGAAAAAGGCGTGCTCCACATGAAACTGGCGTAGGCCCAAAACAGGATGAGTCCCTTTCACCTTGATTCTCCCTGCTCCTCACATCATTCCACACCACAAGTGTTTATAGTGTATACAAACTGACAATAGTTGGCAGTTGTGACTGGGCGTAGTACCTGTCAGACACTGGGCCGTATCATTATGAGGACATCACCAGGCTGGGTTGGCAATCAGATACCGTCACGTGACAGCTTCTTATCAAACACAGGAAATAAGGATTAGAGCAGCGCAAATTATGGTTCAGTTTGGATCCGCATGGTTTCCAGGAATTATCTGACCTTGTCTTCTGTCAACAACAACAAATGGTGGAAAGTAGCTCTAGTACAGCTAAAACGCTAGCTAATTTTAGATATAGTTATCTTTGTTGTAGTAGGATCAGTTTCAAAGTAATTAATAAAAATTTGATTGTGTAAAGACAAAATAATGTTCTATATGTTACACCTAGGAGTCACAACAAATCCACACATTTTTGCAAAAGTCCAACACAGACCCAGAAAACATCATATTCACAATCAACTAATTGTAGTGTCACCTTAGTCCACAATTGAATCTAATCCAATTCACTGTAGTAGAGCAACATTTAAGAGGAAGAACAGTATTTTACTGAAGGAGATCTCCTGCAGAGCCAAACTCAGAATGTATCCGCCTCAACATGTTGGGAATGAAAGTATGCCAGAAAGAAGAAAACAAATATAAGAACTTCAGGTCAAAGGATACCTGATGTGGGAAAGAGGAAAGACTAAACACAGAGTTAATGACAGTAATAACGGCCTATTATAGAAAGCAGGATAAGGAAGCATCTCCATTCCACCATGGAACGTCTTCCAAGCACAAATTAATAAGATGTTTATATAAACTGTGGAAGTCAGAACTTCACATACAATTAGACTGTCATTTAAATAACTTGGAACAGAATTGTGGATCTCCACCCGTCTGGTTCTTCCTTGGGTCTAAGGACGTTAGACCCAAGGATGTTGGGTCTAACATCGTTTTGTCTAACTTCTAACTTCTGATCAGAAGTTAGACACAAGTCTAACTTCTGATGAAGTTATAATCAGAACTAACTTACTGTTTATCTGAAAGTATAAACAGCGTTCACATTAAAGCTGTCCACCCAGCTTTAGTGAGTAAATATTTAAGTATTCTAAAAAGTCATTAAAAATTTTCTTTTTCATTATTGTGGCATTTAGTAAATCTAGACCGTCTTGTGAATATGTTTAGAAAGTTCAGTTTTGACTTCCTAGTGGAGAGATCAAAAGGAGAGATAAAAGTATCAAAGTGACCTTTTCACAAACTTACTATATTTATACAAACTGTATAAATAAACAGTAATAACTTTTAAATTCAGCAAAATTTCTCTAATTTCAAATTTATCAAAAATAATATAGTGGAATGCTGGATTTTAGTTCTTTCAAAGTCATGTTGTAAGAAAGGACAATAGAGATTTGACTTTCCTTGTCCTTGAGCTGATATTTAAAGGTAAAACCACCATGTGTGAAATCCATTCACTCTTACACACACATGTTTACATCCAAACAAACGCATAAGCGTAAGACACCCACATGGCCACACACTGCTGAGCAGTTCTACACTGTATGAGTGAACTTTGATAACCCACACACCTGGCACGAGTGTAAAACTGAAAGAATTACCCAGGCTTGTGCCATTTGCATTGAATGTGAGTATGTTAATGAGCAGTGGGCACGTGACGGTTGGGTTCTCTAACCATGACAACTTAAGTTGCTCTCAAATTTAGCCCAGACTATGTAGTTCATTTTAAGCTTTCACTATAGATGACAGTACTTTGGTTATTATTATTATACCTGTGGTTGGAAAGTAGTAGGGGATATCTGATTAGAAGGTTCACATACAGGTACAGGACACCCACCATGTTAAACAGATAGAAAATAAAAAGGAGAGCAACACAAGCACAAGCTGAAAAAAATTACTTTTCACTTCATGACGGGGATCAGATGAACACATTGTTTGCTCAGTAATTATTGTTTTAGAGGAACCACCATCACTCGCAATTGTAGGTTTGAGGACTGTAATCTGGCTTTGTGTGCCACATAATAGTTGACATGAATTGATTTAACCTGAACAGGAAGATCTCTTACTCTACAAACTAGAGATACTTTATATCTAAAGTTTAAAGTCTAGTTTAATGTAAGGGCTAACACACTATAATGCCACTTTTTGTCACCAAGCACATATGTCTATATTCTTTTTTTGTTATTATTATTAATGTATACTTCTATAATGGTTTTTGTCCATGGTCCTGACGTCAGATCGACGCACTGAGTCTCCGCTCCGTAATTGGCCCCTGGCGCTCAGTAAGCACCACTAGGTAAGTTGTCCGGAGTTTTCGGGCGGAGTCAAGAAGCGTCGGGTTTATATATGGGAGCCCAGCGGTAACCTTGGTACCTCTCCCGCTACTCTGAGGTTGGGTGGCAGACGGAGGGAGTCCGCCGGTGAACGAGTAATAGAAGAAAATAAAAGCAAGCAAAATGCCCTCCAATAAAGATGACGGCGGCTGGAAGGAGTTCCTGTGGAATTCAGAGAGGGGGGAGCTGCTGGGGCGAACCGGGGGAAGCTGGTGTGAGTATTTGTGCTGAATGGCCGCTTTTCTCTTCTCCCATCATCAGGCTGAATGTGCCACCTGTTTGATCTGCTGTTTTCTAGAACAAACACAATTGATGAGAAGTTTGACGATGTTCCCCTGTTCTCTCTCTGCATAACTTATTTCTGAAGCTCTCTGCTATAGTTCTAAATATTTTATTTTTATTATAAAAATGTATGAAACGCATCTTGTTGGTTAAGACACGTTTGTTCCTCCTTATTGTACAGGGAGAGAGCTCTGGCACTGCGGGCTGCTGAGGCAGTGGGCACAGAGTTGGTTGTAAGGGAAACGTCAACTTTTACGTTTTTAATACTCTCCTGGAATGAGATGTCTAAGGGTTAAAACTGCATCAGAGTCCAAGGTGACTCAAGGTGACGCGGCCTGGACGGAACAGAAGCGAGAAGTCGGTTTATGGATCTCTATTGGCGTCCTTCGCCTTATCAGGTGTCATCGGGACACAACCGAACAATATGACTGATTACCTCTCGGCTCTCCTTTCACCTATCGTCGCCACTGCGCATGCGCTAGCCGCTTCTGAATGTCACGCCGGGGACAAACGGGAACACCTGGCTAACATGACAGGAAGCAGGGAGGCTCTCTGCACGAGCCCCAGCTAGGGTCCGCATCATTTGCATCCCTCTTCCATCCTCTGGGAGGGGAGGGGTCATTTGTCCTTCTGAGGACACCTGAAAGTGCTGATGCATGAGAGAAACCTGACATGCGCAGTGCTGTGGATTGAAGGTTAACTTCTTTGGTCCCATTTATGTTGTGCTGCACATAAATGAGAGGTTTCCCCCATGTATTATGAGATGCTCTCATTAGCTTTAAGTTTTAACTACAATTTTCAGCACTAGTACTGGCAGAATTATGCAAAAACAGTCAAGATCAGAAACCACAAATGTCTGCTGGTCACTGTTGGAAGTAATGTTCCATGGTGACCTGATGACCTTCCCTTCATGCAACAAAAAGAGCTTGAGGCCGCTGATGATTGGCTGCCACAGCTTCATGTTCTCTTGCAGATCATTAAAGTGCTGCAGTGATGTCACTCTGCATGATAATTCAGTAGGAGAATTACCAGTTGACCCCCACATGCTCCTTTATTTCTCTTTTGCAACTTTTTTCCAGTTCCTCATGTTCCCACACACATGTCCTGTCATACAGTAAAGTAGGCTCAGAATAGGGTATTTTCAAAGTGCTTTCCTCTGCAGAACAGATGTGTTGGTGAGGGATCACACTCCTCTTGTGTCGCTCTCTGAAACGTGACTCTAAGCTCCTTTTTTTTTCTCTCCTGCAGTCAAAATTGCAGTCTTCTATGTCATCTTCTACGGCCTCCTGGCAGGGGTCTTTATTGGCACCATCCAGGCCATGTTGATGACCTTGAGTGAGTACAAGCCCACCTGGCAGGACAGAGTTGCACCCCCTGGTAAGAGCCGGCCACCCATATTCTGTCTAATCTGTAAGAAAATGGTGTCTGGGATGTTTGCTGATTAATGTAAAATTATAGCCTTATGGAATGATCAATTGGCTCCATTTCCGGCTGTGTTTTTGTAATTTTATATCGATGTGGATCAGAAAATGTAGCTTTTATTAATCCTGCTGACATGAAAAGTTTTGGGAAAGTAATGCATGGAGAAAATAGTCCTTTGAAACTAGTGTTAATCTGGGGAAGTGAAGATCACCAATGAAGCCTCTGTCTGTCTAACATTTATGGACCTGAGCTCCTACTGACCATAATCAGCATTGTTGCATGTTGTTTTGTTTGGTAACCCTCGTCCCATCGCAGCCTCCCAGAGGCCACACTCTGCAGTGTGGTTGCCAAAGCAGGTTGACACACCTGAGGGTAACGGGGCCAATCGGAGGCCAAGTAGCAGTCAGCTGCTGTTCAAAGAGAAAGTATACCTCTTTGTGTTGAGATTTGGGGTGATCAAGTTTTTGATGGGTTCCTACAGAGTCTGGGAATTGAGTCTGGTATTTTTCCAGGCCTTCATAGATTTAGTGTCCTATATTAGCACTTAGCACAGCTAGTGTTAATTGCTTTAGCTCAGATTTCTATGTCCACAATGTTGCATGGCAAAAAATGTTGAATGCATAAAAGATTAAAACTGAACTACTCTGTTCAGTTTCCTGTTATCTGCTGAAGTTGGCAGCTCACTTTTTCATCACTTCAGACATGGAATTGTTCAAATCCATCACTTAAAACCTGAAACTAAACAGGATGTTTGTTGGTTCTCATACATGTTCCTTTCAGCCTCTTCATTTGACACAACATACTGCCATCTACTGACCAGGAGATGTAACTCCAATCTATACTGTATTCTCTCTGAGAATACAGATTCTCAAAGAGTTCCCCTCCAACTGTAACAACTTCAGCAACAAAGAGTGTTGAAGTTGTATGGGGTGTTTGCTTATCTGACTGGATTTTGTTTAGTTTCGGGCAGGTTTGAAGGCTCTGGTGTCCTGCTGAATCCTGGTCTGTGGGGAGACCCTGTCATTAATAACTGCTTCTTTGGTGCCCCCTGCAGGCCTTTCACATACCCCACGTTCTGACAAAGCTGAGGTGTTCTTCAGTGTGAGGGAGTCGGAGACCTACCTGCCTTACGTCAAAGCTCTGAGGGACTTCATGAAACAATATGATGACAACATTCAGAACAACAACATGTTGTTTGAGGATTGCGGAGGTAGGCTTCCTTTTATCCTTTGAAGGGATGTTTGAGAAGCAGGCAGAAAAATAAAACAGCTTCTATGTCCAACTGTCCCCTTCCACTGGCCCTTTCAGAACAACCTGCAGACTACAAGCATAGAGGTGACTTGGAGAGCGACATGGGTGGTGTTAAGGCTTGCAGGTTCCCCAGGTCTCTGCTGGGTTCTTGCTCCGGCCTTGAAGACAATGATTTTGGTTTCAAGGATGGGAAGCCATGCCTGATTGTGAAGCTCAACCGGATTGTCAATTTTCGTCCCAGGGTACTTCTGCTCTCACTACTACTCACTACTTCTATGGTTGATGTCCTACTTCTACATTTCCTTCTGGGTCCTTCATAATCTTCCTTGGTCATCTCCTTTCTACCTTATCTTTGCTGCCATTTTCCTTTTATCTCCTACCTTTTTTTCTTTTCATCCTTCCTTTCTTCTTTTATTTTTCCTTCTTCAGTTGTTCAAGTTCTTTTTTAATTGTAACTTTCTCCCACATGTCCGAACACTCCACCTTCTGTCCTGTCTTCTTTCCTTCTTTCATTTTAAGACATCTATGATTTGTCTTCTTTAGCCTCCCGGCAACAACGACAGCATTCCTGAAGAGGCAAAACCCAAAGTCCTGGCCAACGTCATCCCTCTCCACTGCACTAACAAGGTATCAAATCCTTTTTAACTTCTTTCTTGCTTATAAACACCCTTTTCCCTCTTTTTTTTTCTCTCCAAATAAATGCATTTATTTTTTTCCCACATCCCAGAGAGAGGAGGATGCTGATAAAATCGGGGAGATCAAATATTACGGAATAGGCGAAGGCTTCCCTCTGCAGTATTACCCCTACTACGGCAAGCGGCATCAACCCCAATACCTCCAGCCACTGGTAGCACTGCAGTTCACCAACCTGACCCGGAACACTGAACTGCGCATCGAGTGCAAAGTATTTGGAGAAAACATCTACTACAACGAGAAGGACCGCTACCAGGGACGCTTTGACATCAAGATCCAGGTTAACTCATGACTGTCTGGAAAATAGCACCCCCCATCTCTCCCCACACGTCCCTTTAAATGGTACCGCACACGCGAAGGGATGAGTCAACCCTCACTAGTCTTAAACCGATGAAAGGAAATGCTTGTTGGGGCGTTGTGGTAATCAGCCTTCATTACTAGCTTCTGCACCTCTTTCTAGCCTTTAGACTTAAATTTAGAGATGAAATTAGCAATAGGGCCAATAAATGTCTAGTTATTCAAATGTAAATGAGTTACCCACAAGCCATGGGACATCACTGAAGAGTGTAATTCATCATTACATTTGTACATTTTCTACATATTGTTGCCTTGTGGTGGTTTTGGAGAGAGCAGGACTTGGTGAAACTGGTCCCTCTAAAATGCACTTTCCCCCCATACATCTGCAAGCTTTAGCAGTTCTTGGTGTGCCGGAAACCAAAGCTCACTTCCATTAACGCCATGATTTCAAACAGGCAGTTCACTCTTCTTATCTATGTAAGGAAAGCTGTGGTCCAGGGAACCTTTTCCCCTTTGTGTCTTTTACTGCTGATCATGAGATACTTTATTCTATTTTTCCTTTTGTGGGTTTTACTGCTGGGGTTCAAGCCTTTTTCTTTTTTTTTTTCTTTTTTTTTGTTTGCCTTGAATGTAGACTTGTTTCCAGCCTGTTAGACACTGTTGGGGCAATGGTGCTGACATGTTTTTAACATTTCTTGTTTCTTTCTTTCTTTTTTTTTTTTTTTTTTTTGTTGTTGTTGTTCTGCTGGATTTCAAACGGCATTATGGTGTAACTCTGAATGTGAGTCATTTAAACATGATGGAAAAATTTTTATATTTATGCAGATGTACATTTTTGTTTCTTTGCAGAATCTTTTAAATGTATAAAGGCAATACCAAAGTGAGTTGGAGAAGCAATGAATGAGTTGGAGAAGCTATACTCCTTTCTAGAAGGTCATCATGTTAAGTGCTAAAGTCCATGTCTTGCCTTGCAACCTTTCAATGGTTAACTTCTGGTCATGAATGTAGTTGGAAGTAGACTAAACTAGTCACAGGCAGGTAGAACTCCATTTATTTCAGAAAAAGCTAACTAACTCTGCCTAATGCTGGTACCCTAAATACTCCATAGGATCTCATGTTGATGTAAAATGCTCAACCTGATGTTTAGCAAGCCTTTCATCAGTTCACCCACCTTTATTTTATCAGAGATGAAAACAAATAAAGCATAGTGAACCTTTGTCCTGTGTTTCATTTGATGTCTGTCAAAGTATTGCTAGAGCTTTGCTGCTCACTCATTGGACAGGTCCACTTCATTTGATGTTGCTTCCTACTGAGCAGCCCGGGTAAATTTACAATTCAATTCAGTTTCTCCAAGCTCTTTAAATTTTTAAGTAGGAATGTACCGACGCTCAATCCAAACTCTACAGCAACACAGTTAAATTTATTATTATTAGGAAGTTTCCTGAGGAAACCCAGTCAGCTGCATTGAGACTAACTTCTGAAGGAATCTCTCATACTGAACATAAATGTGGTGACATTAGATGGGAAAACTTGCCTTTCACAGGAAGAAACCTCCAGCAAAACCAGAACTGTTACCATTGTTTGCAGCCATCTTTGCTCACCTGACTCTGGGTTTAAGATGAAACATACACACACAAAAAAGTGATGATCCAAGAGTGCTTTCTATGTTAAAATAAAGGTGAAGAGTTGACGGTAAGAAACAAAACATAAGAACTCACTCAGTATGGAAAATTAGAGTACACATTGCTAGTCACAGAACTGGTTCCTCTAATTATGTTGTCTTGAAAAGAAACAGTCAAGTGTATTATAGTGAAACATAACATTCATGTATTTTTTTCCTCAACACTATTAATGCAGTGCAAGCTCCCATGTCTTCCATTCCCCATGTAGAGTATTCATAGGACAAAGAATCATTGTTATTACAAAAGGGGGGGAGGACTTCCTGTTCCTGGAAAGGCTTACCGAGCTCTTTAAAGGAATCAAGCATTTGACCCGTTGTTGGGTTGTCCACTAGAATGAACACGCAAAGGGATGTGGAATGGTTTCTATTTAAAGAGAGAGTGTTATTGTCTTTGCTGGACCCCTCATTTTTCCCTCATTCCAGGGAAAAAGCAAACTCTAACTTGAAATCCTTGTTAGACCTAAAAACTTGTTTTAGGTCTGACATTTCCTTCATCTAATAATTCCTTTATCAGTTCAGCAAGTTTACAATATTTGGAGTTCTTCAATGTGAACCCATACTACCTGTAGGGAAGGAGCAGATCATTTCAAGATAATCAACAAAACCTTATGAAAAAGAAATTGTCACATTGTCTGAGATTAAATATGACTAAATATTTTCTGTTTTGTGTCATTTGGGTTACCAATCTTATGGAATGGAATGGAAATGGAAACAAAGAAGCCTAAAGACGTTATTATGTTGACCATTTTTTCAAAATGCCAGAATAGTGGTGAAATTTCCCTTTTAACTGTCTGACTTTGGGTTTTCTAAGCCCCTTTGTAGCTAATGTCATCCAGGAGAAGAGAGAATTTCTGTCTCTTCTAAGAACAATGATGAAATATGACAGTCAAAATGCTTTAAAAAGAATCTCCTGAAGACATGTTGGGCCTGTTTTCTCCCTCTGCAGAGGATTTGATCCTCCTTCTCTCATCCCACCTCAGACATGAATGAATGAACTTCATAGACCTGAGAGGGAGGGGGATCGTGGGGTCTCAAGTGACTCAAGGATTTCTGTAACTGTGAAGTCATTCTGCTGTGGCTGTGCAGGCAGGTGGAGGCTGTGGGATTCAGTAGCAGATGCATGTCTCTGTAATTATAGGAGGGAGCTGCTGCAGGCCAGCTAACACCAGGGATGCTGTTTCAGGGTTTCACCTTACCCTGAGGAAAAAGCCTGCAGAGCCGGCAGCTGCTTAATACAGTGCATTCTTCCTGCCTCTCTGCCCCTAGGCAGGGGTTATTTCCGCTGCTCTTTGCTCAGTAATCTTAAAACCAACCTTGGTCCTTCTCATCATGCAGAAAGTGTAGCAGTTCCCCCCTGTGAAGTGGGTTGCGATGAAGGAAGCTGGTTGGATTTCTGGGTCTGAGGATCCATTGTCCACTGCGACGCGGTGGAGCACCGACCTTCACCACACCGGCGGGTTTCTATTTGGATCTGCTTGAGTTTCCTGGGATTTTGTCAGTTCATACAGAACCATGGACCAGACAGCAGGACAAACTAATTACCAAATATAAAAAATAGCAGCTAAAAAAATCCAACAATTACATTTTTGACATCTTCAGATTAGAGCTGGTTTCTCCAAATTAAACAACCCAGTCTCCAATTGAATGTATTCAACCCCTTTATGACAACCATCTTTAGTCCTCAGTGGATCTTTCTGCTGTTATGACCAACCAGCAGCCTCCTCAAGAATTTGCAGGAAGCCGCTGCTAGCATTCTCTGTCTACCACCAGGTGGCACTATGCTGTTTAATTTTCTATCATATTGGAGGAAATATTTCTTTCTTTTTTGTTTTGTTCAGAATTTTCAACCTGCATCGCATTGGATACATTTCCTGCATGAATGTCAGTTTGAGGTGTAATAGAAAATTTTGTTTTCGGCCATATTTGATCTTTGATGGGACTGATGATACTTTTTTTTACCATTTATTTACTGATTATATTTGCTGTGTTTTTGTATTTCTGCAAGACGTGTTTTCCACTAAAGAAGTTTCCAAATAATGTTTAGATGTTTCCACAGCTGTGATAGTATAAAAGACCTGAAGACATCTTGGGTAAAATGCTTAACCTGGCAATTGTCTTAAAGGACTGACGTGTGGAATGTAGTTTGTACCCTTGTTTGACACTGCACCCATGAGTAACTGACAGTGAAGAATTGGGAGTTTCTCCTGAAATCCTCCCCTGCCATAAAATCATCCCCTGAGGATTCATGAGGTGGGGATAAGGATTGTGTTCATGGTCCATCTGGCAATAGAGATAAGATAAGACTTTGGGTGGGTCTTTTCCTTGCTGTTACTATATAATGATGTGATGTGATTGTGTTCAGTGAGACAGGTCTTTCTAAGCTTTTGCCTTCAAATAAAGAAACTTAAAGACAAAGATTAATCTTTCTCTTATTATTGAAACAGATTCTCATTCTTTGATAAATGAAATTTCCATAACAAAGGTTTTCCATGGCATCTTAATGCAGTTCAGCCTTTGACTAGGTCACTTCTGAGTGGCTTTATTCCTGTTTACTACTGGTCTGTCCATCAGTCCATCAGGTGATGTTACTCCTATATTCACCTGGATCCTTCACTGAGCTCTCAGTAACACTGGAACATCTTTTAGCCAGCAGATGTTTGATGGGACAAGACGTTCCCATGGTGACACTGACAGAGCTCAGGCTGTAATGAAGTTAATTGGCGAGGCACACCACTGTCAGCAGTTTGTTACCACATCAGTAGGACTGGGAATTAACTATGACTTCCCTGTTTGATCTGCTGAGTGTGCGACGACCATCGTCAGCTTTTTCCATCCTACTGAAGTATTCACTGACATACAGGAGCAGCCAAGGGGTTTAGTACACACAGCCAATTCCACCTGGCTGGTATTAATGCACATGTGCGAGATGATGAGCTCGGGGTGACCTACATTCTCAGAAAATTAATCTCACACCTTGGACACCAACCAGAATAAATTACTGAGATGGAAATATGAACACAACTGTTCTACATACTCATCATAATTCTGAATAAATGGAACTGGTGGATGATTTATTTATTTATTTATTTATTTATTTTTTGTTAGAATGTTTTGTTTTGGGGGGGGTTTTCAGCTGCTACATCAAAACCCACAGGTCATTCTGTTTCCCTGGTGTTGCTCAGGGCTCCGTCTACGGCAGGGGTCACCAACTCCAGTCCTCCAGGGCTTCCATCCTGTAACTTTTAGATGCGTCTCTGCTCAAACACACCTTGATCAAATAAACTGGTTGTTTCCAGGATATTGCAGAGAGGAATGAATGCTGGTGAGGGAATTCAGACATTTTGGAGCAGAGGTGAATCTAAAAGTTGCAGGATGGTAGCCCTGGAGGACTGGAGTTGGTGATCCCTGGTCTATGGTCTGTTTACGTTCAGGAAGTTAGCTTTTTTTCATTTGAAACAAGAAATAATCAAATTTGCTAACAAACCAGTTTGTTGCCCAAATTTTTTTATTTTGGTTTAAAAAGAAAAATGAAACAGCTGGTGTTTTTTTTATTTAAAAACAAACCGCCAGAATGTACATGTACTGTCAGGACTCTGGCTGCTGCATTTTAGACAGCATTGCAGTACTCCAACCCACTGAAAAGAAAAACATCTACTAGTTTTTTGTTTTTTGTTTTGGCAGGAAACCCTTTATCATTTCAGTGTTTTTAGAACTTTGAAGAAGAGATTCATTTAGTACAATTTGGAAAGAGACCGCAACATAACTAAATGTGGAAAAAGTGATGTGCTGTGAATATGTTGTGGATGCTCTGTCCATTTGCTTTTGAAGGAAACTGAAGTGGGAGTGAACTGGAAGAAGACAACAGGAAACTCCTAGAATCTGGTGTTGACCCCCTCAGCTTGTGGCCAGGCAGGCAAAGGGAAACAGGAGGTGATCATCTTAGATTAGCTGAGGATACCAGGATTGTCCCACTCTTCTTTGAGCTGCAGGTGGAGTCGTGATGTTTTGCTTTAGCTCTCCACTTTAAGAGGATTTGCTCAGACTAGAGGGGATAGAAATAAGGAAGAAGCTCAGACTGCATGAAGTCCTGTTAGTGTTGCAGTTAATGCTTTAAAAATACTATCAGTAAACATAAATAACGATTTGCTATGTGATTCATAGCTGAATGAGGACATGGTGCAACAGCTAAAAGTAATTCAGGGTGAAATTGAAATTTATTCCTGTTCAAGTACTGACCTTTTCTATAAACCTATCAGAAGTTTCTAAAGCCATGACATCATCATTTGGGTTTTCCCTCACTGTTTAAAGAGATAGTAAGCATGTATGTAAACTTCTGACTTTGAAGACATTAATAAATAAATCTCTGTTATATTCTTTGTCATTTTTGTAGCATCTAGCTAATAGAAATAGTTTTTGTGATTCTAACTGACCTAAAGGGAGGAGTTTGGTTTTAGTTTTATTTAACTTCAAACAGTGAGAAAAAGAAGTGTGTATCTTTTTTTTGTTTGTTTTTTATATATGTAAACATTTGGTTTCAAATGGTGGCAAATTACAACTCGTGTCACCTCAAGGCACTTTACCAAAATAAAAAAAAATAAAAATTCCCTTCTCACCCTCTGGGGGTGGTCTCTCTCTCTTTATCTCTCTCTCTCTCTCTCATCCTTTGAGCTCGGGTCCTCTACCAGAGGCCTGGGAGCTTGAGGGTTCCTCCAGTATCTTGGCTGTGCTTAGAACTGCACATTTCTGGACTGTGATGCCGCTCTGGGCAGCTGCCTTTATGGCCCAAATCAAAAGCCACTGCTGGTCATGGGTTAATTTTTTTTTTTTTTACATCACAGAATCATTTTAATGCTCAAAGATTAGTGGTGTCACTGAACTAATATCTTCTGATTGGGAAAGATAATAAATGACTCTAAAAAGATGTTTAAGATACATCAATCCATCAGGATTCAACGATCTGGACGAGGTTCACAGCTGAGGGAGGAGAAATGTCTCACTTCCTCCTCCTCCTCCTCTCACCTCCTGCTGAAAGGTGTCACTGCAATAAGGATTTCCTTCACCAGCAGAGGATGAACTCAGCAGAGCGAGGAGACGACTTCATTCACTGAGCTGCGCTGGGGGACGGACTGCGATTCCTTCCTGGTGATGTGTTATTGTCTGGAGGAGAGTGTTGCTCTGTTTGGTGTGAGACAGCAGGTTGAAAATTAGTCAGAGCTCACCCTGAATCCTCTGCAGTCACAGATGCTCCTCATCATCATTTTCATCATCATCATCTTCATCATAATCAACATTTACACGCAGGTAAATTTCAACAGCTGAGTTGGTTAAAGTGAAGAAAACTACTTGAGGCTGGGGCTTAGCAAGTCACGTTGGTCTGAAAATCTAATTTTAGTTTCTGTAATCCGGGAGAAAAGGATTTCAGTGAACTGTACTGTAGAGGCTTAATGAGCTAATGTGACCAAACAGAAACTAATTCTGGTTTTATTTATAATTCAGAGACGTCATCCGCGCATTCAGTTTGCAGTCATGAGATAAATGGTTTCTAATGTAAAAGCTGAAGTTTGTGCCTGAATTAATTATAAAAACCTGGATGATCTGCCCGATTTTATCAGCATCCTCCTCTCTCTGGGATGTGGGAAAGAAATAAATGCATTGATTTGGAGAAAAAAGAAGGGAAAAGGGTGTTTATAAGAAAGAAAGAAGTTAAAAAGGATTTGATACCTTGTTAGTGCAGTAGAGAGGGATGACGTTGGCCTGGACTTTGGGTTTTGCCTCTTCAGGAATGCTGTCGTTGTTGCCGGGAGGCTAAAGAAGACAAATCATAGATGTCTTAAAATGAAAGAAGGAAAGAAGACAGGACAGAAGGTGGAGTGTTCGGACATGTGGGAGAAAGTGGGAGAAAGTTACAATTAAACCTGTTTGGTCTGTAGTCCTGCTGTACCTGTGTAACACTGCTGATCTTTAAAACAAACAGACTCCGGTATATACATGACACTGAATTTTGTTTTTCTCTCTGACATTAAATCAGACAAAACCTTACAACATCTTAGGATTAACAAAATGACTATACTTCTGAGGGTTACATTATCAGTACACTTACACCAGTTACTATCTCAATTGTCTGTGGCATGAGTCAGAAGTACCATTTTTATTTCCTAAAATAGCAAAAGTAACCAGTCAAGCCAGAGATTTTGGTGTCTATCTTTGGAAAAAATGTTTACTACGAGGAAGAGACTCATTAATATTTCTGGTATGTGTTGTCATAGCACCTGTGTACCAGTCTAACTGTCCTGTGTTACAGGATGGAGCCCCAGCAACAGGCAGTAAGAACAAGACTGCTGTCCAGGTGAGAGCAGATAAAGCCTCACTAAACAGTGGATTATGGGGTTCCATTTGTGCCAAAAATATGTTTGTGTGTCTGTAGCAAATGAGGAGATACTCCATTGTACTTAGATATTGCAATTTCTGTTATTGTCATTTATGAAAAAATATGTATATATTTCTACAATGAGTCCTCAAAGTTGATATTGTGTGCTAAAATCTGCAAATCCTTGAGACCATCTCTAAAAATGCTTATAATTGCCATTTTTAATAGTTCAAACACCAAATATACGTGAATATGAATTAATACAGTGGAAAATGTCTTGGCATTGACATCCACAGTCTTCCTTTTATTGGAAGTACAGCCAATCACTGCTAAGGAAATTGAATGGCACTTCTGAATTGGCTAATTTGCTAATCCTAGCCAGTAGCATGTCAAGTAGCATTGTGTCTTTGTAAATACAAAGACACAGCTGAAATCAGCTTCCCAAGCTGCATTTTCCTTCTACAAACAAATACACAGATTTTCTACAAATAATTTTGACTTATGTTTCACAGAAAACGTAAAGAACAGGTGAATCTGTGAAAACTGAACCAGGAACAAGTGTGGGTTCACTGCAGTGCATCCATTTTGATCTCTTACTTGGTGCTGGCTCTGACTTGGTGATTTCATCAGCATGTTTCAGATCTGGAGGAGAATTATTATTGTTAGTTGGCATCACGAGAGACCAAAATCCCACAACATTGCATATTTTATTTTATCCCAACTTACAATAAGACAAGAAACAAGAACTCATTCTTTTAAAAGCTCCATAGGTTTCTTAACCTGCAGATAAAGATTACTACTTTCATGAGGCTTATGTGATGTGTATTTCATTACAACTACAAAGTCAGGCAAGACTCACTATTTTTCTAACCAGCAAATAATTTTTTTGGTTCTCTTCTAAAGGCTTTCAAACATGACACGCTTTGGAAAGAGCAACATTGGTCCAGAAGAGTCTGGCCTCAGCAACCAGAGGACAGATCGGTGAGCATGTAGTTTTTCATATGTAGCTTAGCATTTAGCCTGATGTTTCTCACTCTGTATGCTGGGGGACTTTATGAAAATCAATGAACTTTTCCATTTGTTCCTCTTGCAGGGAGAAACAGTGGCCCTTAGCTGCACAAAACACAAACTCCAACAATAACGATGGGTAAGTCACAAATTATCTCATGAATTTATGACAGATGAGGTGACATAAACACCTCTTTATAAAACTTTTTATTCATAAGGCTGTGAAGAGCATAAAGCCCAGTTTAAGTCAGTGGATGGTTGTACTGTTCTTTTGCCAATGCTTCATTTCAACCTTTAATCAGAAAGTCTGCATAACAGTGACGGGTTAACTTCGTCATGAACACACCTACATCTCAAAGTTCAGGACAATGAATAAGACTACATCTGCTTTCAATTCTGGGTTTTATGGATGCATCAAGAGTTTCTAAGGTAGACTTGTTTTTTTTTTTTGTTTGTTTTTTTTCAAAACCATCTTCCCTTTCCAAATTCTGGAATATCTGTTGTTTACTTTAGTACACATGGTATGTCTGGCATCATGAAATAAGGTAAAAGATTTTAAAAAAAGTATCACATCAAGCCCCAATCTAAAGAAATTCAAGAACAGATCAGACACAGTTATTAATAACTGTGTGTGTATGAAGTGTTGCAAAGCCATTTTTATGACTTTGTAACACCTTGGTACTTTCTGGACTTTGGTACTCCAGGAATATACAATGGGAAACATGAAACTGTGATGAACCTTCCAATGAGTGATCCTGTCAAAAAAAAAAAAAGTACGGTAATTGATAATGACCCGATCAATAGAAAATCCTGAACAGATTAGTGTCCAGTCCACCAAAGTTACTCTAAGAGCTTATCAGGAGTTCATGAAGGAGGTTGGAGAAGAACTCAAAATAACATATAAAGCTCTGCAGGCCTCAAATGTTCATGATTCAACAGTAGACAGGCACCACAAACTAGCTGAAGCCCAGAAGGAGATTTTGTTGTCAATGGACACTGAACATTTGTCCTTTTTAAAATGCACATGGTGTAGAGGTGTTCTTATGAAATACATGTCAGAAAGTAAAAAGAGGGTTTTCATTGGCTCTGTGTGAATTGGATCTATGTAACATATCAGTTTCATATTTTGAATTGAATTAATGAGATGAATCATGTGATATATGTACATGTATCACTGTAACAAAAAAGTATTCACTTTACTGGTCATAATGTTATGCCTGATTTGTATTCAGAACCACCAGTCTATTGAACTATTATATTCCTTACTGACAAGGCAGCACAAGTCCCCCTACAATTGGCGTTTTACAATTGTTTTTTAGGAAAAAGGAGGAAAAGAAAGATGAAAAGAAGGAGGAAAAGAAGGATGAGAAGAAAGATGACAAGAAGGATGAGAAGAAAGATGACAAGAAGGATGAGAAGAAAGATGACAAGAAGGATGAGAAGAAAGATGATAAGAAGGATGCAAAGAAGGATGAGAAGAAAGATGACAAAAAGGATGATAAAAAAGAACCACCGTAAGTACCTTGATCAGTTTCTTGAATTTGAGTGGTACACTGATGTCCTCATGAGAGGTTAAAGACATTTACTGTATGTCTACTGATGCTCTATTTGTCATACTTTTGTTATAAAGTCAAGCTTTGTGGGTTTGGTATTGAATAGTACACTGTCCTCACTAATGAAGTTGTTGACTACTCACTGTGGCTTATCATCAACCAGGAAGGAGGTGTGGATCATGGATCCTGCTACCGATACATACTACAACTGGCTGTGCACGGTCTCTGTGCCGGTCTTCTATAACCTGATGTTTCTTGTGGCAAGGTTTTGGATTATGTAATTTTTTAATGAATTTCATATATCATTTTATTTTCATTCACTATTCTCAACTTTTTCTTGATGACTTTGCTTCCACGTAGGGCATGTTTTAATGAACTCCAATATGCTAACTCAACTCTGTGGATGGCTTTGGACTACATATCCGATGTTATCTACTATGTAGACACCTTTGTGAGAGCCAGGACTGGTAAGCAAAGGCAAAGTTATTTCTTTCAGTTTTTTTCACAGATGGTTCACTTCATAAAGCTTGGAATGTTCCAACAGGTTTCTTGGAGCAAGGACTGCTTGTGAAGGATGCAAAGATGCTAAAAGAAAAGTACATGAAGACTCGGCAGTTTAAGTTAGATATGATGTCCATCATCCCTACTGACTTTGTGTTTCTTCATATTGGAATCAACAACCCAGAGTGGAGGTTCAACCGTCTCTTTAGGTTAGCTCGACTCTTTGAGTTCTTTGACCGGACAGAAACTCGAACTAATTTTCCAAACATCTTTCGAATTGCAAATCTGGTACTTTACATTATCATCATCATTCACTGGAATGCTTGTCTCTACTTTGCTGTCTCCAAGATTCTTGGTTTTGGTTCAGACACATGGGTATATCCTAACATAAGCAATCCTGTATATGCTAGTCTGACCAGACAGTATATCTACTGTTTTTACTGGTCCACCCTTACCTTGACAACCATTGGAGAGACCCCACCTCCAGTCAGGGACATAGAGTACTTTTTTGTTGTAGCCGATTTTCTCACTGGGGTTTTGATCTTTGCAACAATTGTAGGCAATGTTGGTGCCATGATTTCCAACATGAATGCTGCACGAGTTGAGTTTCAGGCCAAGATTGACTCAATCAAGCAGTATATGCAATTTCGGAAGGTCACAAAAGATCTGGAGGCAAGGGTGGTGAAGTGGTTTGACTACTTGTGGACAGAGGGGAAGTCCTGTGATGAGAAACTGGTACTAAAGAATCTGCCTGACAAGCTTAAGGCTGAGATAGCCATCAACGTCCACCTGGAGACTCTGAGAAAAGTGCGCATCTTTCAAGACTGTGAAGCAGGTTTACTTGTGGAGTTGGTTCTAAAGCTTCAACCTCAGGTCTTCAGCCCTGGTGACTACATCTGTAAAAAAGGGGACATTGGCAGGGAAATGTACATAATCAAAGAAGGAAAGCTAGCTGTTGTGGCAGATGATGGGGTGACACAATTTGTTGTCCTCAGTGATGGGGCATATTTTGGAGAAATCAGCATCCTTGGAATAAAGGGCAGCAAAGCAGGAAACCGGAGAACTGCCAACATCCGAAGTGTTGGCTACTCGGATTTGTTTGCACTGTCTAAAGACGATCTAATGGAGGCTCTCATTGAATATCCTGATGCTAAATATGCTCTGGAGGACAAGGGAAGGGCCATTTTGATGAAGGATAATCTCATAGATGAGTCACTAGTAGCTGCTGTTGATGCCAAGGATTTGGAGGATAAAGTCAACCAAATTGAAGGCAGTGTGGACGTCATGACAATCAAACTTCAAAAGCTTAGAAATCAATATGAATCCTCTCAGCGTAAACTCAATCAGCGGCTCACTAACTTATCAAATGAGGTCAAAAGCCTCAGAGTTGATGAGTGATGTTTGCTGGGAAATGAGTCTACAAAGAGAAAGTGAAAGTTTGTCATCTTTGGCACTGTAGAACTTTTATACTCACTAAATGAAACAGTTGGACAGTGTTTCTACTCACTATCCCCATACAAAATATACTAAAATAAAAAGGTTGGCTTTAAAGTTCTCCATTGTGTCTTTCTAGTTGGGCTCATAAGGATGAGCCTAGAAAGTTCTACCGGGGCTGAACACAAAAGCAATGCTAACAGAACCATGATAAATATCACCCAATCTATTATGACTTCAAAGTTTAAACAAAAAACTGTAATGATGACAATAAGAACACGATGCTTCTCTACCTAAAATGGTCAAAAAAGAAGATAAGATTTAGATACAATGACTCAATGAAGAGATTAATCTATAATGAATGTTTAACTCTATACCAATCAGTTATAGTAGCCTTAATGTGACACTTGAATTCCTACCTGATCCTGCCATTTAGTGGGGTTTTAATTAAGGCCATCAGATTAAAGTATCCATCATATTTAGCAGATGTTCTTTGGAAGTATAAATGGAGACGGTGTAGGATCATCCCAGGAACTACCAAGGGATGATCCTTGCCATCTTCTGGAAGTTTCTAGAACTCCACTTCCATAACCTACAGCGAAACCACCAGCACAGAGAGCGCCTACCAAAAACAGGGTTCCACTTTAAAAATGAAAATGTCTTACAGTGGGTGTGTGCTGTGGTGGCGCAGGGGTTAAGCACAACCCACATATGGAGGCCTTAGTTCTCGATGCAGCTGTCACAGGTTTGATTCCCGGCCATGGCGACCTTTCTTCCCCCTTCTCTCATTACCCACTTTCCTGTCAATTAACTATCAAATAAAGGCCACTAGAGTGAAAAAAAATCTTAAAAGAAAAAAAAGTCTTACAGTGAAGATGAGACACGATGTCTGTTTAGAAGAGTCCAGGTCATGCATTCAATCTCAGGACACACTGTACCAAGTATCCACATGTTGCCAGCAATTCATCTGGAATTTTAATTCCAGAGTTCAAATTACTCATGCCAGTGGCATGAGTAATTTCAGGTTGGTTTTGGAAAGAAGGCTAACATTAAGATTATGGAAATGTCTTCCCAGAACGCAAATCTCAAATTTCATGGACTAATCTTCAAATCCAGGTCCCGAAAAACTATTTGCTACTCCACCAACTCAGCCAAAATAAAATGGTCAAAATATTCCTGGAAATAGCTTCAGATGTGTGGTGAGGCAAAACCTGCTGGGGACCATATTAGTGGGTTTATGTATAAATTAGAGAACATATTTTAAAACTGAAGAACTGAAAAAGTTAAGATGGACAATGTTTGAAGATGAAAATCATGGGCATTTGTGCGGTTATAATACATGATGCCAGATTATCAGGTTCTCTTACTAATTGGTAAAATATAACAAGATCTTTTTCATAGTTCCTTTTATTGTTTCTGCCTGGTCTGTATGCAAACAAAATGACATTTACATTCATAGTAATTTCTTTAATGGTTCATAAGGAAGTGGCTCATATAGTTCGTTTAGATGATGCATTTCCCACAGCATACATCAGAGAGATCCAAATACAGGTCGGAACGTCTTGCCCAGATGAACTGCTAGGAAAGTCACCACGAAGCTTTGCCTGAGACTAAGTGACTTGTGGATTTTCTGACAGGTCAGCAAACCTTTGGTAGGGTTCTTCTACTCATGGTGGTGTCCCACCACTGACTACAGTCCAAGAACTAAAGACCAGAGAAGCCCAACTGTTGAGATCTATTGGGATCTCCTTGACTCTGCCTGTGCAGAAGGTTCCAGATAAGCTGCTGCAGTGTGTGCCTCCTAAGTGTTCAACATTAAAACCAAAAGTGGATGAAATAAACTGGAGTTTTTACCAGACAAACGGTTAGTAAATGAATTGAGCTGGAACCAGATATTTACATACACCACAGCATGAAACATCCAACCTTTTCATTTCCTGTACGACGGTAAAGCAGACAAAGCTGTTTTAGGGTCATCAGACTTACCTAAATTATTTCTATTTGCCAAATACAAGATGTTTATTATTTACATACACTAAGATTCCTGTGTCTCTAAGCTATTTGTGGTATAGTGCAGATGAAGCTTCTGATGTATTTTAACGCAAGATCTCAAACTGATTCCTTGTGAGACATCGTCGCAAATTAAAGAACTCAGCCAAGAAATGAAAACTGTGAACCTTAAGTCTGGTTCATGTTTGAGATACCTGAGGTACCACACATCTGCTAAAACTGTTATATGCAACTACAAACAGCATGGGAGTGTCTCGACATATCACTGTGGAAGAAGATGGGTTCTGTTTCCCACAGGTGAATTGGTTCTGGTGTGAAATATGTGACTCAACACCAGAACAACAGCTAAAAGTGAAACAAGTCCTGTATCAAGATGGCCTGAAACGCTGCTCAGCAATGAAGAAGCGTCAACTGAAAAACCAAAGTGAAAAGCCAGATTATGGTTTGTAAAGATGCTCACAGACAAAGGAACTCATTTTTGTGGGTGTCCAAAAAATCAAATCCCCAAAAATGTCATTTTTGAAAAAGCTAAAACTGATTAAAGTCTGTGTTTTGTAGTGTCCAAAACATCCTGACCTCAGACCTAAGAAAATTAGTGATAAGAGCTGAAAAGGTGTGTAATGGAGCTCTACTAAACCAGTTATGCGAGTCATCTGACTTGAGCTTAAAGGACAATTCTACCAAATCCCGAGGCAACGGAAGAAAATTTGTGGATTTGAAGAACGTTTCCCTACTCTGATATTAACCAAACAAAAATCTTTTTTGTGATCCTAAACAGGCAGTTTAGCTTGATTCATTGTCACAAATAGCTAAAGCAGGTTGTTTTATACACAGCATTTGTAAAGATCTGGTTTCCCTGGTAGGTTGGCACATGGAGTACATCCTCTTTAATCTACATGTGTAGATGTTGTACAATATGGTGCTGCAGTTTCTACTGCACTCATATATATATAAACACTGTTTTTATTTGGAATTGTCAACACAGGAAGACAAGAAAATGAAAATTTCCAAACAATCATGGCGACCTGTGGCCAAGAAAAAAAAACAAAACATTCTGAAAATGTCTAAGTGCACTTTACACAGCTCTGATCTGATAAGATTTGATTCTTACCTGTGGTGTACCCCCATCCCACCAAACCCCCACCCAGAGCAAGAATAAATGCCCAGAAACAAACAAACAGTAATTTAGATGATGTGCCATTTTGGACCAAAGGACAGTAAATTTACCAATGCTTACCTTGATCTGAATTGTGTTTAAGCAACAGTAGAGTGGAATGGTCAGTGAAGCTCTTTCTTTAGTGGGGAACCTTCAATCATCTGTTAGACCAGGTTATCTTAGCATCCTGTTTTTATTGACTGGACTCTGTCCCCCTTTTCCCAGATTAGGGAAGCTAACAACAGGCAGCCATGAGATAACCCACTGAAACGTAAAAATAAATAAGGAAAACCATCCTCTCTGTACATGGAAAACCCAAAAGGAGGCTGCAACACATTCACATACTGTGGATGTGGGAGTGGGAAGTTCAGGAGGCCTCTGTGCTTACACTGACTGATGGAAGATGATGCAGACACAGCAGCAAAACTACTAGAGTGCTCAGTTGGAACCGTTTGTCCTCTTGTTCTCCTGGTCTGTGTTCTGTCACCGTTTGGATTGTGTCTGATAAAGGAGGGGCAGGACGGGGCGGGCTGGGGCTTCATGGGCTTTCTGAGAAGGAGTCTGTTAGTAGTGGGGGCTCAGAGCATGCCAAACCCTTTGGCATAGGTGATGGCTTTCAGCAGTCTCTCTCTCAGCTTGTCCTTGTTGCTGTATTCTGGCAGCAGCAGCACGTTAAAGCAGGTGTGGGATGTTGGTAACCTGCAGACAGAAAACCATGACGGCAGGAAGTTCAGGAAAAATTAATAACTAAAGAATAAAGGAAGGAAGGACAGGAAAATAGAGTTTACTGGGCGAATGCGCCTCCTACTGGTGGTGTTACGACGGTAAGATTTTAAGCTCAATACTGATCCTAAGAAAAATATTTGACACTGTTTTCAAAACAATGACAGTATTATTTTAGGGTTCTTTCTAGTAAAGAGCAAAAATATAATTAAATGCAATGAGTAGGAAACAATTCAGCCCTTGTTTAGAAAGATATATCATTTAAAAATGTCATTTTGACAAACTGTTAACAGTTTAAGTGTCTATGTTAAATAATGTTAATAACTGGACAATATATTTTCATAAATTTACCCCTTACTCTACAGTCTCTGTTCCTATATATATATATATATATATATATATATATATATATCCTTTTTTTTTTTTTTTTTACTATCTGTAACTAGCAGCTGGTTAACCCGAACCTCCTCACTGTGGGGCATTAAAGGATATTTCTCTTTAGGAAGCAGGTGTGTTTGAGTCATTTATGCAATTATTTTTGTTATAACTTTATTTTTGTGTGTTTGAATTTGCCTGTTAATAATGAATTTATAAACCGTAACTTTGTTTTAAAGGTAATTTTGCTGAATATTTTTTTCAGTGATTTACTTCAGCCTGAAGAAAATATTTGCTGAATATTTTCTTCAGGCTGACTGAGAATGCGAGGCTCGGTCAGCCTCACATTCTGACTCAGCGAGACAGGAAGCTCTCCTTCTGACCTATGGAACCTTGTGTGATTGACCAGCGGCCTATTGGAGCAGGATGGTTATCATGGTGACACCTCACCTGTCTGTGTCTGGGCCATTCTTGGCTATGATCATCTTCAGCTTGCCGAGCCCACCCACAGGTGCTCTGTCAGTACCGGTGGTGAACTGCAGGAAGAGGCGCTTCTGCTCCTCGCTGAAAGAATGCAACGTCTCCCAGAATTCCCTGCAGTAGACAAATCCCACTGTCAGAACAGAAGCTGTCATCACAGCATGGAATCAACCGCTGGAGAAATACTCTTCACCTGCTGGTTCTTATCACATTCTGCATGTTTATGGTTCAGTTCTCTAACCAAATGTAGTGGAGAAACTACAGAGTCTCAAGCTTATAGAGTCACTGAACCTCCAGGTTTACATCAGAATAGGAAGGAGGGAGTAAGAGAGGAAGGAAAAAAGCAAATGAGGAAGGAAAAGGGGAATGAAAAAAAGCAAAGAAAAAAGCAAGAAGGTACAGAAAAAGAAAAAAGGGAAGGAAGGAAAGAAAAAAGTTAAAATAGAAATAAAGGGAAAGGAATGAAAGAAAGAAAAAAAATTAAAGGAAGGAAAGGAAAAGTTAAGAAAAGAGGAATGAAAAAAGGAAAGACAGGGATCAAATGGGGTAATGGTGAAAAGAAGGAAAAGTGAAGAAAGCAAGCACAAAAGGAAGGGAAGAATGGACACAAGGAAGAAAGGAAGAAACAGACCACATCTTTAACACACAATAATAATGCAGACCTAGAGAAAAACTTGCTTTCTTACTTAATAATTCGAGAGTCTTTGTTATAACCGCCGTCATACTCCGTTGTTTCCTCAAGAGCCTGAAAGTCCAGGTTCTGAATGAGAGAGAGAGGAACTCAAACCCAGGTTCTCAGACACAAAGAAAACTCCCGATTCCTGACGGATGTTTCCGGATCTCACCCTGCTGCCGCAGATCAGGAGCTCGATCTCCTCTGGTCTGAACAGGTACTTCAGCGGCGACTCGTTGGTGACCATGTGGAAGCCTCTCCTGAACGCTTTGAACTGTTTCTCAACACTTTTGTTTAAAATATATTCAGAATACAGAGCTACAAAGTCCTGTGGAAACACACACACATCATCAGCAGGTAGTAGCAGAAAGTGTTAAAGTGAAGAACAAGGGTGGCATCAGTCAGGCTCACCTTTCGGTTTTCATTCGTCACTGGAATCTTGTCCCCATTTTCCCTCAAATCGTACATGAGTCTGTTACCAAACGGGTCCGTCTGGGAGATCTGGAAGGTGATCATCATGTCCTCCTCCACATTCCCCTCATACTCCACCAACTCCTTCAAACTCTGGTACAAAACCTTTCAAAACACAACTCAATGTCAGCAAAACCTTCAACTCATCAACTGCTGCTTGAACCGATCCTGAAGTGAAGCTCACTGGATTAGCATCAGCCAAGTCCCTGAAAGTTCCTTTCTTGCCCATCAGCTTCCTGTAGACGACCATGGGAAAGTGGACATCCAGGATGCAGTTGTTATAGATGGCCAGGCCGAGGACAATGCCGATCAGTGTGTACTGGCCTTCATTTTCAAACGACGACGAGTTGAACCAGAACAGCCTGGTGTGTTCATCGTACGTGAACATGCCTGAACGAAAGAAAAACAAAAACATGACAGTGAAACAGAAGCATCCTCATTTGAGTGAGGAGAAGAATTTTGTGGAATGAGTCCAAGTCTGTTTATACCGTCGGGGTAGCATGTGGACGACATGTGGAGCACTTATTGGGATTTCTTACCAATATCAGGGTTGAAGATTTCCTCCACTACTAGCTGGAAGAACTCTTTGGACACTCCTCCTTCATCAACACCTTGCTCGCCTTCGAACTCCACATACAGTTGCTTCTTTAGGTCCGCCGGATTCTCCATTGCTATCATTTCCAGCTGCAAGAACAACAAAAACAACCTGGTATTACTACACCCTGTAGGTTGCAGGAGCTAGCAAGCATCAGCATTGTCCACACGTACCCTGACCAGAGCGTCATCAATGATGTGGTCTCTGCGCACTTTGAGTCTCAGGTAGGGGTTGAGCTGCTGGCCCTGCACCAGGCTGTAGAGCACAGTGATCCTCCGCTCGCTGTACATGCGGATGCGGTTGTCGTAGTATAGGCCCAAGTTCTTGGTGACGGCATTCAAGACGAAGGGACAGGTCATGAAGGAGAACTTGTTTTCTGTCTCCACCTTAAAAAAAGTGTAGTCTTTGTCCATTTCCAGCACTTCGTTCAAAGGCTCGTTCACAAACTCCTCAAAGGGAATGAGCGGCCGCCTGCAGTCGTTGGTGCGGACTCCCAGCTCTGTCTCCAGAGGGTCCACTCGAGGGCCTTTTTTGTTCCGTCGTTCCTCGCCCAGCAACTCCTGCAAGGTGAGCTCGCTGGACTCCGGGATGGGCTCCTCATCCTCGTCTTCGTTGTTCTCTGTGTCCAGGTCGCCTCCAATCACGTTTGCATAGTAAACAATCTTCAAGCACTTGGTGGCCGCCACGACCGCATCATCGTCATTGACCAGGTTGCGGCTGCTGAACTCGTTGCTGATCACCTTGAAGGTGATGAGCTGCTGAAAGGTTTCCATCATCCGGCGGATCTGCTCCGCGCTATAGTGGGACCACAGGCGAGTCAGCTTGGCCTGGGCAGCCAGGGGGAGTTTGCTCATGGCTTTGCAGAATTGCGGCAAAGCGATCTCCAGGTATTCTGGACTGTGCAGGTTGTTGTTCTCCATCACTATAACGAAGAGGTTCAGATAGTTGGGGTCTCTTGAATACACATTGTGGTATGTCAGGTCACACTCGACATTAGGTGAGAGGTAGACGAGTGCATTCAAAAAAGCGGCCTCTATCTTCTCGTTGGAGAGCAGGCGCTCGTAGACCCGCCGCACGGCTTCGATGTCCACCGAAACCTCATCAGGGGCCAACTTCTGGACATCGTTTTCTCCTGAGGAGCATTCGCCGAGCCGTGACGATGAGGAGGTGGGGGAGTCTTCCTCCATGGCTGTGGCAGAGCATGCAGCCGCCTCCTTTTCATCTTCATCCTTGTCCTCGTCCTTTTCTTGGAGGGACTTTAGCTCCTCCTTTGTGTGAGGTTTGGATCTCCGGAAGCTCTGCACCAGGCCTTCAGCACTGGAGAATACCCGACCTATTACCCGGATCAGAGGGGAGTAATCCTCCTTCTCTCCACAGATGTCCAAGATCTCGTACACCTTCTCCTCTGTCAGGTAATTTATATCTGCGTACAGAGACAAATGTTTCATGAAGAGAAAAAGCAAAACTTCATCTTAGCAAGTTTGTCTTCAGTGGACCCACCTTTGAAATTGTCTCTCACAGCGTGGACATCTTTATGGTTCAGCTTTCTGTTGCTGCAGGCCGAGTTGCTGTGAGCGCTGCTCTCCAGGTACGTGGACGCCGTGCCTTTCTTCGAAGGGTGTGGGTCACATAGTTTGGCGTTGACCTTGTAGAGCTCGAGAGCTTTGACTGCCGCCGCGTTGTTGTCCATGCGGCTGAATCCCACTGATGAGGCACACCAGGAGTTGGAGCAAGACTCATTCCCACAGCCCTCCGTTAACTGGTGGTAATAGCGCTCTATTAGATGTTTGGCAGCTGCACGCTTCCTGTGTTCAGAAGACAGAAACGGACCAATGAGCATGAACCGATGAGGAGCATGACAATAGTAGAGGTCATTTTCAAGGCTCCAGAGCAAACTTGAGAGTGAGGTATAAATAATATGATCTTGATATATTTGATTGGCATTTTTGAATGAAATAAGTATTTCATTTAACTGAAAAATCCAACTTAATATTTGGTACAGAAACCTTTGTTCACAATTCCAGAGGTTGGATATTTTCTGTAGTTCTTGACCAGGTTTAGACTCACTGCAGCAGGACCATGACCCGCTCCTTCATACAGATCTTTCAGATTTCATAGCTGTCACTAGGCAACACAGAGTTTCAGCTCCCTTCAAAGATTTTCTACTGGGTCCAGGTCTGGAGTCTGGGGCCCTGGCTGTTTCTTACAGAGACACCCAGTTGACTCTACTTCTGGGGCCTCATGCATAAAGCGGTGTTTAACCATGTTTTTTTTCAGGATTGTAATATTTTATTGTTTAAACGTAAACGATGAAACTGAACCGCATTTATCCTCAGACAATAACATAACAAAATATAGAAAATAAAAATAAAAAGATATGAAAACTTCACTCGAATGTAAATAGCATTTTTCCTCAGTTTTTGTCTCATAAAGATGTAACGCATTGGTCTGTGCGCCAAAGCGCATGAAATGCATTTATGCAATTCACTAAAAAAAAAGAAAATAGGGTTGGATCAGCACATTAACTCCAAACAGGTTTGATTATTTTAAGGTGATCAAGGTGTGTATACAATCACACGTACATAAGTAGCTGCGCAAAGGGGCACACCTTTGCACTGTGCCACAATTATGCGACACAACTTAACTGTGGCACAGCGCTTTGGCTCTGATGGAGAACAATGCCAATAGAAGGATTCAGAGGGAGTGATTGATCAGAGATCATATGGATCTGCTGGGAAATGTTGATGATGGTTTATTAACGTTTAGATTGCCTGGAGTGATCATCCTGGAGCTCTGAGCAGAAGGAGCCGTGCGGTACCGGTACCGTACCGTGTGGACCGGTACACAGTACCAAAAACCATGTACCATACCGTACACTGTACCGTGTACGGTACTAGGTAAGCTGTAGCTTACAGTAGTCTACTACAGCTTAGTTTGTAGTAGTCTGTAGCTGGATGCAAATCGCATGCATCCGATTTTTTTTGTGCGCCGCACTTTTCTAAATTTTTCTGTACGCCAAGTTTTAGTATGAAAACTGCGCACTCTTATGCATGAGGCCCCAGGTCATTGTCATGCTGGAAGACCCAGACATGAAGGGCTTAAAGTAAAAAAATAAATAAAAAATTAAAAAACCTGAGCCTGAAACTTTTTTGTGGTGGTGGTGATAGAAAAATATTGCTGAACATTTATCAAAAACTGCCTTTTTTGTGCTGTTAAAATCAGTTGTTTGCAGTTTTCAAACGGGCAAACTTAAAGTAATGACTTCAATGAGATTCCAATATGGCCCAGCGTGACTATTTATACAACACAGGAGGGCCCACAAAGGGGCGCCGTATATGGGGGTAAAGTTATGGTAATTCTAAGGGCCTGGAGGCCCTCCACAATTTATTTATGTATTTTTTGCTCATAGAAATTAAAAAAAAAAATGGAACCCTGTCAATTACAAAATTAATCATATTGTGTTTTCGAAGATTGTTTTTGCAGTAAAAATGTAATGTTTCCACTCCCAGACCAAAAAACACACATCCATATTTGCGCTGAACCTCACTTGATCTGCATGAAATGGTTCGTTCCTGCTTAGAGCACTTGCCAGTGACGGTGTTCAGCAGCAGTCAGTGGAAGACAAGAATGACTGTGGCTGTTACTATGCTGCTAAGAAAAGTTATAAAATCAGGTTTTCAAAAAAATAAAAAATAAAAATAGAGAGAGGGAGAGAGAAAAAGGTAAGAGTGTCAATTTGTAACCCAGTTTTTCTCTGGGAGGTGAGTAGACTGTGTGAGATTATCAACCATTTATCATAATTAGTTTAGCTACAGACTACTGTTTGCCTTCTTTTCACTAGCATTTCATGAATTAAGGAAAAAAGTACTAAGATATTCATATATTTTAACTTGTACCTTTTACCACTTAACAGATGAGTCAGTGAGCAGCAGCTCTAACCCACGCCCCTCCTGACCAATCCTCTCCTAAGTGAAATTAAAGCTGCACTATGTAACTTTTATAAAAAAAAATTTTTTTTCACATATTTGTTAAAACTGTTTATGTTGTGACAATATGGTGTGAGAGATAATCTGTGAAAAATCTATTTCCTCTGCCTTCTCCCAGTGCTAGAAACTGCCACTGACTGGTTAGTCAGTGGCAGGAGAGTTTTAGCGCTGTCAATCACAATCTCATGTTGCTGCTCATCCACCCTGCCCCTTGCTCTGTGCTATGCTACAGCTAGCATAGCCTGTTGTGAATGCTCAGTCTAGTTAGCATACCTACCAATGACGGCAGATAAACGGTTTCCTGTAATGATATGCTGTTTCTCCACCATTAGCACATTTAGCAGTGAGTGAATGAGGTTGATTGACCCTCCTCCTGATTCTGATTGGTTGTTTTGACCGGAACGTTGCATTACTTTAGCTAGCAATAGTAGTTCAGGGAGGAGGTGGAGGAGATTGATTGTTTTCACAGATTATCTGTCTCATAAACTGCTACGACATGGTGACAGCTTTAACAAATATGGAGAAAACTTATTTTTTATTAAAGTTATATACTGCAGCTTGAACAAAATGCAACAACATGGCATTTTTTGAAAAGTCTGGACTGCTTCATGTATATTTTGCACATTGCTTTTGACTGTTGCTCGTGGGGAGAGACATTTCAGTAATTTAAAACTAACAGAAAAAATTTAAAAAACCCTCTTTCCCACTGTTTTCCCGGGAGTCCCAAACTTTTTTTTTCGGGCCCCCCCCCCCCCAG